>NC_036860.1:47758760-47971969 GCF_002910315.2 Salvelinus sp. IW2-2015 | reverse complement strand
AGAGAGAGATCCGTGGAGAGCGGGAGTACGGGCGACACCGTGTTATGCGGAAGGGCGCACGGTGTCTCCTGTACGTGTGCATAGCCCGGTGCGGGTTATTCCACCTCCCGCACTGGCCGGGCTAGATGAGCATTGAGCCAAGTGCCATGAAGCCGGCTCAACATATCTGGCCTCCAGTACGTCTCCTCGGGCGGTGTACATGGCACCAGCCTTGCGCATGGTGTCCCCGGTTCGCCAACACAGCCCAGTGGCGGGTTATTCCACCTCCCCCACTGGACGGGTACGGGGAGCATTCAACCAGGTAAGGTTGGCAGGCTCGGTGCTCAAGGAGCCAGTACGCCTGCACGGTCCGGTATATCCGGGCCACCTTCCCGCCCCAGCCCAGTACATCAGTGCCCTACACCACGCACCAGGCTTCCAGTGCGTCTCCAGAGCCCTGTTCCTCCTCCACGCACTCTCCCTGTGGTGCGTGTCTCCAGCCCAGTACCTCCAGTTCCGGCACCACGCACCAAGCCTCCTGTGCGTCTCCAGAGCCCTGTACGCACTGTTCCTTCTCGCCAATGAGGTGCGTGCCCTCAGCCCGGTAACCACCAGTACCGGTACCACGCACCAGGCCTATAGTGGCTTTTGAGAGTCCAGTGGTGTCCTGTTCCTGCTCCCCGCACTAGCCTTGAGGTGCGTGTCTCCAGTCCGGTACCACCAGTTCCGCACCACGCACCAGGCCTACTGTGCGCCTCAGCAGGTCAGAGTCGGCGTCTGCCCAACGCCGCCTGCACTGCTCGTCTGCTCACGCCGCCTGCACTGCCTGCCGCCAGCCGTCTGAGCTGCCTGCCTGCCAGCGCCGTCTGAGCCATCCGTCTGCCCAGCGCCGTCTGAGCCATCCGTCTGCCCCAGCGCCGTCTGAAGCCATCCGTCTGCCCAGCGCCGTCTGAGCCATCCGTCTGCACGCATCTGAGCATCCGCTGCCAGCGCCATCTGAGCCATCCGTTCTGCCCAGCGCCATCTGAGCCATCCGTCTGCCCAGCCATCTGAGCCATCCGTCTGCCCAGCGCCATCTGAGCCATCCGTCTGCCCAGCGCCATCTGAGCCATCCGTCTGCCAGGCATCTGAGCCATCCGTCTGCCCAGCGCCATCGAGCCATCGTCTATCCGAGCATTAGAGCCGCCGTCTGTCCGAGCGTCAGAGCCGTTCGTCAGTCAGGAGCGCTAGAGCGGTCCGTCAGTCAAGAGCTGCCAGAGCCGCCAGCCAGTAGAGCGCAGCCAGTCAGGAGCCGCCAGAGCCGCCAGCCATCAGGAGCTCCCTCCAGTCATGAGCTGCCCTCCAGTCATGAGCTGCCCTCCAGTCATGAGCTGGCCTTCCAGTCTCTGAGCTTGCCTTCTCAGTCATGAGCTGCCTTCCAGTCATGAGCTGCCTTCCCAGTCATAGAGCTGCCCGCCAGTCATGAGCTGCCCGCAGTCATGAGCTGCCCGCCAGTCATGAGCTGCCCTCCAGTCATGAGCTGCTCTCAGCCCGGAGCTGCCTTCAGCCCAGAGCTGCCTCTCTGTCCGGAGCTGCCCTTCAGTCCGGAGTTGCCCCCTCTGTCCTGAGCTACCTCTCTGTCCTGAGCTACCTCTCTGTCCTGAGCTACTCTCTGTCCTGAGCTGTCTCCTCTATCTAGGGGGACCTTTGTGAAGTTCCTAGACCAGATCGGGGCGAGGGTCGCCACTACAAGGACGCTAAGGAGGGGACAAAGACAATGTGGAGTGGTGTCTCGTCTGCGCCGGAGCCGCCACCGCGGACAGATGCCCACCCAGACCCTCCCCTTGAGATTTAGGGGTGCGTTCGGAGTGACCTCAGGAGGGGGGTACTGTCACGTCCTGACCATAGTTCTTATGTGTGTTGCTTGTTTTAGTGATGGTCAGGACGTGAGCTGGGTGGGCATTCTATGTTGTGTGTCTAGTTTGTCTGTTTCTGTGTTCAGCCTAATATGGTTCTCATACAGAGGCAGCTGTCAATCGTTGTCCCTGATTGAGAATCAATATATAGGTGGCCTTTGTCTTGTTTTGTGTTGGGGATTGTGGGTGGTTGTCTTCTGTCTTTGTGTTCTGCACCAGATAGGACTGTCTCGGTTTTCACATTTGTTATTTTGTATAGTGTTCACGTTATTGTCTCTTCTTTATTAAATCATGTTGAACACTAGCCGCGCTGCATTTTGGTCCTCTCGTTCACCCCAGGAAGAAAGCCGTTACACTATGACTGTGTTAGGTGGTTCTCCCACCTAGCTATCTTAAGATGAATGCGCTCTGGATAAGGGCATCTGCTAAATGACTAAAATGTAAAATAATAGAATAGACATTCCCATTCAAGTTGACATTTGACGGTGGGTGCACCGGTTGCCATCTTTCTGATTATAATTGGAAGTTAAAGTTTTAATTCAATTTAAACGTCAATGGTGTACTTGCTGAATTACAGGGATCTGAAGAGATAGGTATTTTCTATTAATTCTATTTATATGATTGAAATGACACTCACCCTGTATTCATGACAGGCACAACACAAACATTTTCAAATGATGTTAAAAAGAGTCCAAGCTACAACATTTGTGAAAATGTGAAAAATCTTAGTTTACGCGTTTGTAGATTATTGACGTTAAAGCTTTAAAAAATGACATTTTTTTTAAATGTTAAACTGTTTAGCAAGAAATCGTAGAATAGTTTGACAACCCTGTTTGTAAACTTTCAAACGATATCAAACTCAAACTTTTATCTTTTTCAGTGATGAAGACATGGAGGTCTCATGGTAGGGTGAGCTAGGGAAAACAGGTCAACTTTGTTTTGGCATTCAGGTCCAAAATGTCACTTTCTGACCACTTCCACCATGCGCAAACATGTATGAAAGGTTTCGTTCAAATCAAAATGTGTGCAGATATGGAATGACCTTCAATCTTCCACAAATATGAAACAACCCTACCTTGGTACTTTCCCAGACCTTCAGTCTTGAGGCTCTGGCTGCCGTAGCATCTCTCATCATGGAGGAACACCACCTCCGACGCCCCGGCATCATCAGCATTCTGGATAAGCTCCTGGTCACAGCACAGATGGGGTAGGGACGTTTACATTGGTTCCTTTAACTTGGATAGTACATTAGGCTATGGCAAATTTATACAATGCAAGATGTTCACACTACTTCTTTAAATGTAGTGGCTTTAATGGCATTTACGGTAACTGTACAGAGTGAACAGATGACTACATGATTGATTGATTATCAAACTCACCTTTAATATCTGTCCTCCATCAGGGTACCTCCGCAGGATGTCCTTCAGGCAATCAATGAAAGGGGGCGCTGTTGCAGCAAATACATTTCTAAACAACAATAAGAAGTGAAGAAGTTGGATAGATTAGTCAAAGACATTACAGTATGAAGATAGGCTAAAACTGTTTCTCCAATAGAAATCCCTGATCACACTTGTAGACGATGTCATGGCGACGTTGGCTAGCTAAGCTCATGCGTAGAAACACGTCTTGGGTCTAACGTTCATCGTCTTGCGCAGAACTGTGCATGTGCACGCCATCAAAGACATTCCTTTGATATAAAGTTGTTTTTTGACTAAAATAAAAATGGGTCAGTTTGACACTTTAATGAGGTTGGAGTAATAACATCTTCAACTTTTAAGACATTGGCTCAAATCTAGGCTGTGCCTTTAGATTTCAAGAAAATTAACAACTAAGGAAGAATTGTTCACTTCTCAAACCCCAAACCCTGGCCTGGTCTGTTTGGTCTGTTTCGCAAGCATCCCGGGAGGTGTTGCAATGTTGCGCCTTTGGGTTTAGAAACTGTGGTTTAGTTTTCACAATATGGTTGGAAATTAAACCACATTCTTCTCAATCTATACCTTCTATCTACTAAAAGCAGGAAGAAGTTATGTTTAAATTCTATACATTTGCTAAACATAAAACTGACATTTGGTTCAATTTTTATAGATTTTGTAGCTTTATATAGAAACAGGAAATGATCTCCAGTTAATTCCACGATGTATAGTGTTAACAAGGTAAAGCTACAGTATGTATAGTGTTAACCAGGTCAAGCATGTATAGTATTAGCAAGGTATAGCATCATGCAGCTATAGGAGAACACACATACGTTCCAAGCAACTGGTTAAAATGTTCTACTGATTAGAATGTTCAACTGATTAAAATGATCTCCTCACCGTGCATTCCTCTCACCCATCCTTCCACATTGGTAGGATTCTACAAGAACCAATGAATTAGTTATAATTATGGTTATATGGCTTGATAGCAAATTTAACTGTACTAATCAGACTGCAAACAAAAATGTCCTTATAGTTTAGAAATGTAGTATTCAAGGATCAAGTAGGCCTAGCCTAGTCTTAATAATAACTTATAATAATAATCATGATAAGAAGACTTTTGTTGTATTTAAGATACTGTACATAAATTGATCAATTTACCTCAATCATTTCTTTGTGATCATGGAGTGCGATGGAGTAATCTGAAGCCACCTATGTCATCAGAATAAATATTCTTAGTAGACTAATGGTTTTATGTCCTCTACTGACTCTTCATTATTCTAGTGTTTCAGTTGACCAACATTTCCTCCTCAGGCGAAATGAAACGCCTATTTTATCTTGGTCTGCCCTGCCAGCATAGGAATAACAAAGTGGTTTCGTTTCCTGCCTTGCCATGTATGAAASAAAACTTTCATTAGGGCGTGACTCATTATCATCTTCTTCCTCTTTAAGTTTTTATTCGCACGTGATTCAAAGGTGTATGAGTGATAGGTGGTGGGCTGACGCCGAAAACAGTGAAGTTGATCAATCTACGTCGATGGAGGAGCTGATTTTTTGTATATGACAATTAAATATTATTATGAATACTGTAAAATTAGTTGCCACCTTCAATTCTTGCGCATTTTGTCAGAAAAAGTATATTTCAACACTGTCTGCTGAGGCAAATTCACGAACTGCTGAACTTGGAACCAATCAGAACTCCCGTACATATCCCTAGGGATGAAGGCAGCCAATGGCTTACTTCTAAAATGTAAACAGCCTCACATTGTGGCCATAGATATATTATCTATAGAAGGGTTTGTAACCTTTTACTCTGGCAATTTGACTGTTAAACTCGTAGGGTACACTAGAAATGGATGACAGTCCCGATTCGAATGAGAACTACCATCAATGGATTATATTTATATGGTTGGTTGCGGCTGTCGGTTTGCCTATTGCAGATTTCAAAATACAATTGCGGGAAAACGTAGAGATTGGAAAGCAAATGCCTACTGCTGAAAACAGAAGAATCAATATAATTTTTAAAAAATCAACAACTCCCAATTTGTAGCTAACAATAGCACTGTTTTTCAAAGCAGATCATCTTGAAATAGGCTATTGCCACGGCCAGCGCATCGGCCATAACCATGAGTAGTTTATGGCTTCATCTTCATCAATAGGTGTGTCAGTGTGCCACCACATTTTATTTAGTAGAGGGAGAGCTTTGTATGTGTCTCTGTGTGTGGAGTAAACGTGATCTAGAGTTTTTTTCACCTCTAGTTGCATAGGTCCCTTATGAAAAAAGATTGCAGTCAGAGTGCAGTATAACTGCAGTACACTGTAGTATAACTGTAGTTAGAGTGCAGTATAACTGCAGTATGCTGCAAATACTGCATCCAAAATATTTTTTTTTTTACTGCAGTAATTTTGCAGTGTGACTGCAGTTACCATGCAGTATAACTGCAGTTCAACTACAGTACACTGCAGTTATTCTGCAATTACTGTGTCCAAAATACCACAGTCAACTGCAGTTACTGCACTTTCAAAACTGGGGTGACATGTTGGTATAAATAAGGTAAAACGGATTTCAGTTTTCCTGCATTAACATAACCAACCACTAGGAGCGCTGCTTCTGGATGAGCATAATATTTTGCTTATGGCGCTACACAGCTTGTTGAGTGCGGTCTTGAGGAGAACGAAAGATGGCGGAAGCGGATGATGAAGTGGATTCTGAATACAATGGCGGTAGAATCAAGGAGAATCMGAATATTGTCCGGAGCAAAGTAGTGTACAGTGATGAGAATTACCTTTTGTATCTAGTAGGAGTACGGTTTGTTAATGAGGAGCAGCTGAGCAGAGTACCAATCTTGAAGAAACCATATGAGTTATCCAAACTGGTGGAGAGAGTGCTGGTTAAAGTGAAGGCTGTGAGGATCACGAGAGGCAGGCTTGTTTTGATTTTTTGTGCTTCTACGGATCAGAAGGAATGTGCATTATGTCTTAACGGATTTGATAAGTTTGAAGTGTCGTGTGTGGCTCTTCGGAACAGGGCACCCTTCAAGGGGGTTATATCTGGCGTCTGGTGGGAATTTGAATTTGAAGAGATGAAAAAATATTCCTGGAGTGATTGAAGCACGTCAGATGAATCGTGTGGTGAATTGTGAACAAGTGAAGAGTCTATCTGTTCTTTTGTTTTTTGATATGAAGTCTTTCCCTACTCAAGTGCAGTTAAGGTATATTAACTACATAGTCAGAGCATTTATTCCAAGACCAATGCAGTGTGATCATTGTAAAGATTTAGGTAATGTAGCAAGTGTTTGCAGAAGTGAGAAGCCAGGAGGTCCAAGTTATGGAAAGGATCATATTATGTGTTATAAAAGTGATGAATATGTGACATGTTGCAATTGCGGTGGGAACCATGACTCCACGTCTTCCGAATGCCCCACAAGGGTGAAAGAGAATGATGTGGCCAAAGTCAGGGTTGTACAGAGCATTTCATATGCAGCAGCTGTGAAAAGGGTTGAGGGTTTGAATGGTGCACCAGAAGAGTCCATGGTAGTGGGTAGGCCTTCACTGCAGGATGCAGGGGTTGCCTTTCACCAGCAGGATCCTGACATTTCAAAGGTAAGAAAGTGGACTTTGTGGCATTTATAGCTATGGTAATTAGTGGCACTGCCAAGGTGGAGAGAAAGTCCAGGAATATAGAAATCATAGTGATTGCGGTTCCTGGGGCTGAAAGATTTCTCAGCGAAGGAGTTACATGCAATATTGGCACAAGCCGTACCACCCTCTCAGGTCCTAGAGCCAGAGAAGGGAGATATGGAGAACTAAAAGAAAGAAGAAGTGGGAGTTTTGTTTGTTTTGACAATGTACTATTTTTATTAGGGTGGATTAAGTTAGTTTCACTATTACGAATGGATACATTTATTTATTAGGTTTTTTTGGGGGGGGGGGGGTTCAAATCGTCTAGTTGGTGGCGGCAGTGTAGTCTGCCATAAAACCCACAGAAGAAGAAGATGAGTGCGGTAGTGCCCGCATTGGGTTTTGGTGTTAAATAGACAGCTACGAAAAATATAGATAAACTCTCTTAGTGAATAGTATGCTCTACAGCTCTACAGCTTATCATCCCTTACAAAAAATGATTGCAGAAACTGTAAAAGTGCAGTAATTGCAGTCCACTGTGGTATTTTGTGTAATTGCAAAATTACTGCAGTAAAAAAAATTGGTTATTCTGGACGCAGTATTTGCAGCATACTGCAGTTAAACTGCACAATGACTGCAAAAAAAATTCCTAAGGGATGAAGTATTCGAACTCAGACGAGCAGAACCTCCAGACTTCCTTAATTTAGAACCAATAGCGGCCGTTGACGGTCTTTCTTTAATAAATTACTGTCGTTACATTACTATAGCAGCCGCGAACAACCTTGTTTTTCTAACAATAATATGTGTGTCAATATCGCAAAATGAACTTGCTAACAACCTGTAGTCGTATTCCCGTGTCTGTTGTCATCAACCTGAAACAGAGTATGCTGTCATTTGTCTTTTCAACGTTTAAAAAAAAATTCATTCCTCAAAATGACAGCATCGAAGCAGACATTGACTTTTCACTGTGAAAGAGGCTTTTATCTATGTTGGTTGGTGATACGGATTCGCACACGTCCTTGCACTTTGAAAAGCGATGATGTCGATGTGAGTGAAATAAGTAAACCGCAGATATGTGTTTGGTGCTGTCGATGTTTGATGCTGACTGAAATTTGGATAATAGCCTCAAAAGCATTTAGCAAGAAGTCATAACTTGGTTGGTACAGGCGGGCACATCAGCGGTGGATCTCTTATGATTGCTCTATATCTCATGGAAATAGTTGGTTTTTAGCTGTGTATGACTTGGTTGTTTTGTATTGTATCAACCGATGTAATCTATATGGAAACGGCCGAAGCTGCTTGCTATAGCTAGCTAATGCCCGTGTACACTAGCAGAAGATGCCGCGCGGTGAAACACCGCTTCCCATTTATTTCCAATGGAAGAAAAGCGCGGGAGGTGGGGAAAAATAAAACTTTATCCAACTTTATGCAAATCACCAGCAGCGACTGCTGGACAATGACCAATCATAGAGTGGTTCCCATTACGAATTTGATGCAATGCAACCCAACGCAAAGATGGCTGACAGAATACTAGGATGGAAGCAAATGTAAGTGATTATAAAATCATAACAAATCATGCAAAAAATGTACATTGAGAATAATATGTTAGTTAGTGTAGAGACAAACGATTATGCATATTTTTTTTAAATCATAAGTTATTTATGAAAATTGCGATTTAGCAAGCTAGCTGACTAGCTAACATTAGCCAGCTAACGTAAACTCACTCACTTTGTTAAACCCCACATAGAAACAGACAACATAGAACTGCCCACCCCAACTCACGCCCTGACCATACTAACTAAAGACAAAACAAAGGAAAATAAAGGTCAGAACGTGACAGTACCCCCCCCCCCCCCCCCCAAGGTGCGGACTCCGCCGCAAACCTGAACCTATAGGGGAGGGTCTGGGTGGGCATCGGTCCCGGTGGCGGCTCTGGCGCTGGACGTGGCCCCCACTCCACCATAGTTTTAGTCCGCTTCTGTCCTCCTAGGAACGGCGACCCCCTAAATGCCCCACTGGACTGAGGGGCGCCTCTGGACTGAGGGCGCGCTCTGGTGGCTTCTGACTGGCGGGCGGCTCTGCGCTCCTGACTGGCGGGCGGCTCTGGCGGCTCCTGACTGGCGGGCGGCTCTGGCGGCTCCTGACTGGCGCGCCTGCGGCTCCGACTGGCGGCGGCTCTGGCGGCTTCCTGACTGACGGACGGCTCTAGCGGCTCAGACAGACGGGCGGCTCTGGCGGCTCCTGACTGGCGGGCGGCTCTGGCGGCTCCTGACTGACGGACGGCTCTAGCGGCTCAGGACAGACGGGCGGCTCTGACGGCGCTGGACAGACGGGCAGCTCAGGCGGCGCTGGACAGACGGGCAGCTCAGGTGGCGCTGGACAGACGGGCAGCTCAGGCGGCGCTGGCAGTTTGGCAGCTCAGATGGCGCTGGGCAGACGGGCAGCCAGGCTTGCCGAGGCGCACTGTAGGCCTGATGCATGGTGCCGGAACTGGTGGTACCGGGCTGGGGACACGCACCTCAAGGCTAGTGCGGGGAGGAGGAACAGGGCATACGGACCCTGAGGCGCACAGTAGGCCTGTGCGTGGTGCCGGAACTGGTGTACTGGGCTGGTGCGAGGGGCTGCCACCGGAGGGCTGGTGTGGGGGTGGCACCGGATAGACCGGACCGTGAAGGCGTACTGGAGCTCTTGAGCACCGAGCCTGCCCAACCCTACCTGGCTGAATGCTCCCCGTAGCCAGGCCAGTGCGGCGAGGTGGAATAGCCCGCACTGGGCTGTGCTGGCGAACCGGGGACACCATGCTCAGGGCTGGTGCCATGTACACCGGCCCGAGGAGACGCACTGGAGACCAGATGCGTTGAGCCGGCTTCATGGCACCTGGCTCGATGCCCACTCTAGCCCGGCCGATACGAGGAGCTGGGATGTACCGCACCGGGCTATGCACACGTACAGGAGACACCGTGCGCTCTTCCGCATAACAACGGTGTCTGCCCGTACTCTCGCTCTCCACGGTAAGCCCGGGAAGTTGGCGCAGGTCTCTTACCTGACTTCGCCACACTCCCTTTAGCCCCCCCACAATAAATATTTTGGGCTGCCTCTCGGGCTTCCTACTGCGCCGCCGTGCTCGTTTCGCCAACTCCATTCTCCTGTATCCCTCCTCGCACTGCTCCAGCGAATCCCAGGCGGGCTCCGGCACTCTCCCTGGGTCGACCGCCCATCTGTCTATCTCTTCCCAAGTATTATAGTCCAAATCACGCTCCCATGTCCAGAAATCCACAACACGCTGTTCTTCTCTTTCACGCTGCTTGGTCCGATTTTGGTGGGTTTATTCTGTCACGATCGTCATAACGTTGAAGAAGAGGAGGACCAAGGCGCAGCGTGACGTGAATGCATTCTTCTCTATTATATAAAAAAAACGAAAGAACACTTACAAACTATACAAAAACATAAACGACGACCGTGAAGCTATAAAATGACAAGTGCAGACACAGGCAACTTACATTATAACATAGACAATAACCCACAACCCACAATACAAAACATACTACCTAAATATGGTTCCCAATCAGAGACAACACAAAACACCTGCCTCTGATTGAGAACCATATCAGGCCAGAACTAGAAAACCCCACATAGAAACAGACAACATAGAACTGCCCACCCCAACTCACGCCCTGACCATACTAACTAAAGACAAAACAAAGGAAAATAAAGGTCAGAACGTGACAGGTCCGTACAATTGACCTTATTTTAGCTCCCCAAAAACGTAATACCTCCAGATCAACTGTAATGTCAATACCATTGTAAAGCACAATTTCTCCCCTTTCCAACAAAATTAATGGCATGACCTCCACACTGCCCGTTTCTGCATAATTCAAGAAGGCAATGAGCTCCGTCGGGTCTTTTTTTAAATGTCGGGTGGGGAAGTGAAACTAATGCGTGATAGTGAGAAGGAGAGGAGATGTGTGGGAAAATTGCTTTTTTTCACTCGATCTGTCCAACTTATCACCTTATCGCCTCTAAAATATCAATAAAACACTATAAAGAGTTTATATAATGTGTCATTACATACCTATTTGAAGGTTTGTGTCGAATTTGAATCGGGTTTTTAGGGCGGTGCTAAAGTGATCTTTAGAAGTAAACAGCGGCTTTGAGAGTCATGATCGCTTACAGTGATGATGCAAAAAAGGACTAGGTATCCCCCCTTACCCCTGTCACTGTCAATTTCTTGTTTTTAAATGATGAGAGAAGTGCTACACCTGGTGAAGAGAGATTGTAAGATAGAAATAGTTGCTTTATGCGTGCTGTGCGTTACGACATGACACGTCAAGATGTAACGGAGGGTCAGTTTTTTCACTTTTCTTCCAATGTATAGAGCCATTAACCATGCCGATGAACGCTTTGAATAGAAACGTAGTTTCACACCCCAGATTTTTGAAGTCAACACAGTCGCTACAGTCCCATTAGTTTTCTTTGTAGCCTCGTTTGATGTCGCGGTTGCCGCACATGTGTATAGAATGGGGTGAGTTTCCGTTAGCTGGTTGCTTTATGGTGTAATGACATGAGTATGAAAATTGTATAATATTTTTTAGGGACTCCTGAAACACCCAGCAACCAGGCTGTCATCTTTGTGAACAGTGAGATGTAAATAATCTAGCTAGCTTAAGCATTTTTGCAAATTTAATGTAACAATTTTTAAGCTTGCCTTTTGATTGTAACGGCTCTCTTCGGTGAGTGAGTAGACCAAGGCGGCAGCGGGTGTGAATACATAATGACTTTATTTGTAAGACGAAGACAGACACGAAAATCAACTTGACTAAATATACAAAATAACAAAACGAACTAGACAGACCTAAACTACGAACTTACATGAAACGAAGAACACATGAACAGGAACGACCGATGAACGAGAAGACGAGACAGTACCTGTGTGGTGGCAGACAAACACAGACACAGCGACAATCACCCACAAACAACACGTGAGAACAACCTACCTTATATGCTCTCAATTAGAGGAAAACGCAAAACAACCTGCTCTAATTAAGAGCCATACCAGGCAACCCAAAACCACATGAAACAGCAAACATACGACTGCCCCCAAACTCACGCCCTGACCATCACACACATCAACAACAGAAACAGGTCAGGCCGTGCCAAGACACCCCTCAAGGTGCGAAAGCCGGGCGCACCAGCACAACAGTCAGGGAGGGTCTGGGTGGGCATCTGACCACGGTGGTGGCTCAGGCTCCCGGACGCTGTCCCCACACCACCATAGTCTCCCTCCCGCTTCTGTATCCCCTCTCCAATGACCACCCCCAACTAAAACCACCTAATGAAGGGGCAGCACCGGGATAAAGGGCCAGCACCGGGATAAGGGGCAGCAGCCGGATAAGGGGCGCAAACCGGGCTGAGGGACTCTGGCAGGTTCCTGGCTGAGGGAACTCTGGCAGGTCCTGGCTGAGGGACTCTGGCAGGTTCCCTGGCTGAGGACTCTGGAGGTCTGGCTGACGGGACTCTGGCAGGTCCTGGCTGAAGGGACTGGCAGGTCCTGGCTGAGCGGCTCTGGCAGGTCCTGGCTGAGGACTCTGGCGTCGCTGGCTGAGGGACTCTGGCAGGTCCTGGCTGGACGGCTCTGGCAGGTCCTGGCTGGACGGCTCTGGCAGGTCCTGGCTGTACGGCTCTGGCAGGTCCTGGCTGGACGGCTTCTGGCAGGTCCTGGCTGGACGCTCTGGCAGGTCCTGGCGGCCGGCTTCTGGCGGGGTTCCTGGCTGGACGGCTCTGGCTGGTCCTGGCTGGACGGCTCTGGCTGATCCGGTCTGGCGGAAGGCTCTGGCTGATCCGGTCTGGGCGGGAATGCGGCTCTGGCTGATCCGGTCTTGGCGGAAGGCTCTGGCTGATCCGGTCTGGCGGAAGGCTTCTGGCTGATCCGGTCCTGGCGAAAGGCTCTGGCTGATCCGGTCTGGCGGAAGGCTCTGGCGGATCCGGTCTGGCGGAAGGCTCTGGCTGATCCCGGTTCTGGCGGAAGGCTCCTGGCCTTGATCCTTCTGGCGGAAGGCTCTTGTAGGCTCTGGCAGACGGGCGCTCTTGCAGGCTCATGGCAGAGCGGGCAGCTTTGCCAGGCTCATGGGCAGACGGCAGTTCAGGCCCGTTGGCAGTTACGGGCAGTTCAGAGCGCCGCTGGGCAGACGGGCAGTTCAGGCGCCGCTGGCAGACGGGCAGCTTCCCGGCGCCGCTGGGCAGACGGGGCAGTTCTGTAGGGGAGGAAGACGGAGAGACAGCCTGGTGCGCCGGTTACCGTTGAACTGGAAGGCACTGGGCTGTGAGACACGCACCATAGGGGAGAGTGCGTGGAGGAGGGACAGGGCTCTGGAGATGCACTGGAAGCCTGGTGCGTGTGTCGGCACTGATGGTACTGGGCTGGGGTGAGGAGGTAGCGCCGGAAATACCGGACCGTGTAGGCGTTACTGGCTCCTTGAGCACGAGCCGCCTGCCAACCTTACCTGGCTGAATGCTCCCCGTCGCCCGACCAGTGCGGGGAGGTGGAAATAACCGCGCACCGGGCTATGTAGGCGAACCGGGGACACCATGGCGTAGGCTGGTGCCATGTAAGCCGGCCCAAGGAGACGTACTGGTGGCCAGATATGTAGAGCCGCCGCTCAGGCCTTGGCTCAATGCTCAATCTAGCCCTACCAGTGCGGGGGGTGGAATAACCGCGCACTGGGCTATGCACCCGTACAGGAGACACCGTGCGCTCTACTCGCGTACAACGGCGTCTGCCCGTACTCCCCGCTCTCCACGGTTAGCCTGGGAAGTGGGCGCGCAGTCTCCTACCTGCCCTCGGCCCACTACCTCTTAGCCCCCCCCAATAAATTTTAGGGTAGTACTTGCGGGCTTCCAGCCTTGCTTCCGTGCTGCCTCCTCATAACGTCGCCTCTCCGCTTTCGCTGCCTCCAGCTCCGCTTTGGGGCGGCGACACTCCACTGCTCTGCCCAGGGTCCTTTACCGTCCAGGATTCTTCCATGTCCAATCCTCCTTTTCCCACTGCTGCTGTCGTGGCTGTCCGTTAACCCGCTGCTTGATCTGGGTTTGGTGGGGATTCTGTAACGGCTCTCTTTTCTTGGTGAGTGAGTAGACCAAGGCGCAGGCGGGTGATGAATACATAATGACTTTTATTGTAAGACGAAGACAGACACGAAAATACACTTGACTAAATATACAAAATAACAAAACGAACTAGACAGACCTAAACTACGAAACTTACATGAAACGAAGAACACATGAACAGGAAACGACCGAATGAACGAGACGAGACAGTACCGTGTGGTGCAACAAACACAGACACAGCACAATCACCCACAAACAAACAGTGAGAACAACCTACCTTATATGACTCTCAATTAGAGAAAACGCAACAACACTGCCTCTAATTAAGAGCCATACCAGGCAACCAAAACAACATAGAAACAGCAAACATAGACTGCCCACCCAAAACTGTCACGTTCCTGACCTGTTTTCTGTTTAGTTTTGTGTGTTAGTTGGTCAGGACGTGAGTTTGGTGGGCATTCTATGTTGTCTGTTTCTATGTTGGTTTTGGGTGCCTGGTATGGTTCAATTAGAGGCAGGTGTTTTGACGTTTCCTCTGATTGAAGAGTCATATTTAGGTAGCGTCTGTCACAATGTTTGTTGTGGTGGTTGTCTTCCGTGTCAGTGTTTTGTCGCACCATACGGGACTGTTCGGTTTGTTCGGGCGTTCTTCGTGTTTATGTGGAGTTCGTCGTCCAGGTCTGTCTACACCGTTTGTTTGTTTTGTTAGTTTTAGTCAAGTTCGTTTTCGTCTGTCTATATTTGTTTATTTAATAAATCATTATGTTTCAAAACTCCGCTGCATTTATGGTTCAATCCTGCTCCTCCCTCTTCGGATGAAAGAGGAGGAGGAAAGCCGATACAGAACCACCCACCGATCCAGAACCAAGCGGCCGTGAATTCGAGCAGTGCCTGCTACACAGGAATCATGGACTTGGGAGGAAATATTGGACGGTAAAGGTCCATGGGCACAGCAGGAGAATATCGCCGTCCCAAAGCTGAGCTGAGAGGAAGCGAAAGCAGAGAGGCGGCGATATGAGGAGGCAGCAAGAAGGACGTGGCTGGAAACCGGAGAATCAAGCCCAAAACCGGAGTTATGAGGGGACGCGTCTTGCACGGAAAGCCCGAAAAGCCCGTGAGTAACACCCAAAAATTTCTTGGGGGGGGGGGTAAGGGTTGTGGGCCAAGGGCAGGTAGGAGACCTGCGCCACTTCCCAGGCTAACCGTGGAGAGCGGGAGTACGGGCAGACACCGTGTTACGCAGTAAGAGCGCACGGTGTCTCCTGTACGTGTGCATAGGCCGGTGCGGTTATTTCCACCTCCCCGCACTGGTAGGGCTAGATTGGCATTGAGCCAGGTTCATGAGCCGGCTCAACGCGTCTGGTCTCCAGTGCGTCTCCTCGGGCCGGCATACATGGCACCTGCCTTACGCATAGGTTCCCCGGTTCGCCTACAATAGCCCGGTGCGGGTTATTCCACCTCCCCGCACTGGTCGGGCGCCGGGAGCATTCAACCAGGTAAGGTTGGGCAGGCTCAATGCTCAAGAGAGCCGTACGCCTGCACGGTCCGGTATTTCCGGCGCCACCTCCCCGCCCCAGCCTAGTACCTACAGTGCCTACACTACGTACTAGGCTACAGTGCGTTTCCAGACCCTGTCCTTTCACGCACTCTCCCTATAGTGCGTGTATCCAGTTCGGTGCCTCCAGTTCCGGCCCACGCACTAGCCACCTGTGCGTCTCCTAACCTGTACACACTGTCACTTCTCCCCTACTAGTCCTGAGGTGCGTCCTCAGCCCGGTGCCACCAGGCCGGTACCACGCACCAGGTATAGAGTACGCTTTGAGAGTCCAGTGTGCCTGTCCCTGCTCCCCGCCACTAGTAGAACATATGGTTAACCTAGTAAGGGGCGCTAGCGGGTAGAGAGACGTTTCAGCTCATCCAGTGTGCGTTGCGAATAGGTGCGTGTCCTTAGCCCGGTGCCTCATTCCGGCACCACGCACCAGGTCTACAGTGCCGCCTTACCGGCCAGAGCCATCCGTCTCCTCAGCGCCATCTGAGCCATCCGTTCTCCCCAGCGCCATCTGAGCCATCCGTCTCCCCAGCGCCGTCTGAGCCATCCGTCTCCCAGCGCCGTCTGAGCCATCCGTCTCCCCAGCGCCGTCTGAGCCATCCGTCTGCAATGAGCCTGCAAAGCCGCCCGTCTGCCATGAGCCTGCAAAGCCCCCGTCTGCCATGAGCCTACAGAGCCGTCCGCCAGACAGGAGCCGCTAGAGCCGTCCGCCAGCAGCAGGAGCCGCTAGAGCCGCCCGTCAGACAGGATCTGCCAGAGCCGCCAACCAGACAGGATCTGCCAGGAGCGCCAACCAGACAGGATCTGCCAGAGCCGCCAACCAGACAGGATCTGCCAGAGCGTCAACCAACAGATCTGACCAGAGGTCCAACCAGACCAGGATCTGCCAGAGCCGTCAGCGAGCCCATGAGCAGCCAGAGCCGTCAGCGAGCCATGAGCAGCCAGAGCCGTCAGCGAGCCATGGGCCAGAGCCGTCAGCGGCCCATGAGCAGCCAGAGCCGTCAGAGAGCCATGAGCGTCCAGAGCTGTCAGCCTGCCATGAGCGTCCAGAGCCGTCAGCCTGCCATGAGCGTCCAGAGCCGTCAGCCTGCCATGAGCGTCCAGAGCCGTCAGCCTGCCATGAGCGTCAGAGCCGTCAGCCTGCCATGAGCGTCCAGAGCCGTCAGCCTGCCATGAGCGTCCAGAGCCGTCAGCCTGCCATGAGCGTCCAGAGCCGTCAGTCAGCCATGAGCTGTCCCTTAGCCAGAAGCGGCTATAGTCCTGAACTGCCCCTCAGTCCAGAGCTGTCTCTCTGTCCGGAGCTGCCCTTCAGTCCGGAGTTGCCCCTCTATCCTGAGCTACCTCTCTCTCCTGAGCTACCCTCTCTCTCCTAAGCGATCCCTCTGTCCTGAGCTATCCCTATGTCCTGAGCTACCTTGTCCCAGAGCTGTCCTTGATTCTGGTGTTGCCCCTAAATTTAGGTGGGTTATTTGGAGGTGGTCATTGTGGGGAGGCTAAGGAAGCGGGGATTGATTATGGTGGGGTGGGAACCACGCCGGAGCCTAAGCCACCACCGTGGTCAGATGCCCACCCAGACCCTCCCCTGGACTTTTTGGTGATGCGTTCGGAGTACGCATCTTGAGGGGGGGGTTATGTCACGTTCCTGACCTGTTTTCTGTTTAGTTTTGTGTGTTAGTTGGTCAGGACGTGAGTTTGGGTGGGCATTCTATGTTGTCTGTTTCTATGTTGGTTTTGGGTTGCCTGGTATGGCTCTCAATTAGAGGCAGGTGTTTGACGTTTCCTCTGATTGAGAGTCATATTTAGGTAGGCTGTTCACAATGTTTGTTTGTGGGTGGTTGTCTTCCGTGTCAGTGTTTTGTCGCACCATACGGGACTGTTCGGTTTGTTCGGGCGTTCTTCGTGTTTATGTGAGTTCGTCGTCCAGGTCTGTCTACACCGTTTGTTGTTTTGTTAGTTTTAGTCAAGTTCGTTTTCGTCTGTCTATTTTGTTTATTTAATAAATCATTATGTCTTCAAACTCCGCTGCATTTTGGTTCAATCCCTGCTCCTCCTCTTCGGATGAAGAGGAGGAGGAAAGCCGATACAAAAACTCACGCCCTGACCATCACACACATACAAAACAACAGAAAACAGGTCAGGAACGTGACATTGATATTTGCCATGCAATGCAGATATATGGAATAACGTAGCTAGCTAACTATTTTCTTGCTTATTGTGCAGTGGATGATAAAAATATCTGTATGCCTATGGATGTGTAGCTAGCTATGTAGCCGATCTGTGTATGGACCCTAAAACGCTTGGTATACATATTAGTTCAGTACCTAGCTATGAACCTCAGCTATCATAGCCAGTTGTATCAACTTCAAAACAGTCTGAATGACATTAATGAAGCCTATGGATTGAGTAGAATATAATATAACTTTGTGCCAAGGATGCAAGTCGTATATACATGTAGTTATTACTGTGATGCACCAATATGACATTTTTGGCCGATACCGATATCCAATATCTTCCTTGCCAAAAAAAACGATACCATTAACCGATATTAAAAAAAAGCGGTCTTTTAAACATTCTAGTACAGTTAAATAGTTAACACACACACACGGACACAGCGGTCTAAGGCACTGCATCTCAGTGCAAGAGGCATCACTACAGTCCCTGGTTCGAATCCAGGCTGTATCACATCCGGCCGTGATTGGGAGGGTGGTGCACAATTGGCCCAGCGTCGCCCGGGTTTGGCCGGGGCAGGTCGTCATTGTAAATAAGAATTTGTACTTTAACTGACTTGCCTAGTTAAATAAAGGTTAAAAAAATACATAAAGAATTCTGAGTGTCGGGCATTAGGGCCTGGTCCGGGGTGAACAGTATGTCCTGCACAGCCAATTAGTTGAAGTAGAAATCTTCATCCAAATCGAGGTTAGTGATCACTGTTCTGTTGTCCAGAAGCTATTTTCGGTCATAGGAAACTATTGCAATAATATTATGTAAAAACATTTTTTTTAAGTTACGATCAGCGCAAAAAAATAAATAGCAGAATTGGTCAAGAGCCCGTAAAACATTCGCTATACATTCCAGCGCCATTCTCATTCACAAGCGGCTCCTGCATTATACCTAAAGCGGACATTGCCATTGGCAAGTTTGAACACTTGGAATATGAGATGTAATCTATACCTCAATTAGGATGCTAGACTCTGTACATTGACTCTGTACTGGCACCCCCTGTATATAGCCTTGCTACTGTTATTTTACTGCTGCACTTTGTTATTTTTATTTTTTACTTAACACTTATTTTTATTAAACGCTTTGTTGGTTAAGGGCTTGTAAGTAAGCATTTCACTGTAATGTCTACACCTGCTGTATTCGGCGCATCTGACAAATACAATTTGATTTGAAATCCTCATTATTTAGTTTCATGATTTTTCAATTTAAGCGGAATTATTTCTATATAGCCTACACTTTCTCGTTCTGAACTTCTAAAGTGAGTGGGGCGGTGTGGCTTCATGGRTATCGCCGGTTAATGCTTGAACTGATTGAATCTAGGCCTAAGAGTCCCACACTTTGTCATGTATATTTTATTTCATTTCAAAAGTAATATAAAAACCCAGGGGGAATGTCATAAAAAATGTAAACACAATGTCATGCTGTTAACCCACCCCTTCATTTGTCTTAGCCAAACTCATGTTAGGTTGCCTCTGACCAGAAAGGACACATCTACGTCTGCATCTGTCATATCTCTGACTCTACCTTTTAAAAATGGCATTGTCTGAAATAAATTCCAGGAAGTTATTTATGTCCCTGCCTCTTCCCTGGGTGAAAACAGTGACTCCCACCAAATCTAAGAGCCTGTATTACTAGGCAATGCTCCACATGCTCTTGTTTAAACTTGGGGTGGCATAGGTCATCGAAACACTTATCCCTCTACAGCTACATATGTAAGTACATTTTACATCAGGGTTCCCCAACTGGCGGGCAGAATTTGGCACACGGGTGGTTTTATTTGCCCCCCCAAGTTTTCGGAAACATTGTTTGATGTAAAAACAAAGGAAATTTCACATTTACATAAGTATTCCGACCCTTTACTCAGTACTTTGGCAGCCTCGAGTCTTCCTGGGTATGACACTACAGACTTGGCACACCTGTGTTTTGGTAGTTTCTCCCATTCTTCTCTGCAGATCCTCTCAAGCTCTGTCAGGTTGGATGGGGAGCGTCGCTGCACAGCTATTTTCACGTCTCTCCAGAGATGTTCGATCGGGTTCAAATCCAGGCTCTGGCTGGGCCACTCAAGGGCATTCAGAGACTTGTCCTGAAGCCACTCCTGCGTTGTCTTGACTGTCTGCTTAGGGTCGTTGTCCTGTTGGAAGGTGAACCTTCGCTCCAGTCTGAGGTCCAGCAGGTTTGTACTTTGCTCCGTTCATCTTTCACTTGATCCTGACTGGTCTACCAGTCCCTGCCACTGAAAAACATCCCCACAGCATGATGCTGCCACCACCATGCTTCACAATAGGGATGGTGCCAGGTTTCCTCCAGACGTGATGCTTGGCATTCAGGCCAAAGAGTTTAATCTTGGTTTCATCACACCAGAGAATCTTGTTTCTCATGGTCAATTGTCCTTTGGGTGCCTTTGTCAAACCAAGCGGGCTGTCATGTGCCTTTTACTGAGTGTCTTCTGTCTGGCCACTCTATCACAAAGGCCTTATTGGTGGAGTGCTGCAGAGATGGGAGAACCTTCCAGAAGGACAACCACCTCCTCAGAGTCAGGACACCCGTTTTAACGTCCCATCCGAAAGACAGCACCCTTCACAGGGCAATGTAATCAAGGTTTGAAAATGTTATGTTTTAGTCAAATATTATCTGTTTAGGCTTCTTGCGGTCAATATGCATTCTAAAAATATTTTTATTATGTTCCGACCATCCGCTCAATAAAAAATTGTCGCGCAGCGGAATCTAGTTGATGATCCTTGTTTTACATCCTATGATGTCCTTTTCATCAACAAGTAATATTATATAAAGAGTACAAACTGCAGAGTACACAACTTATGATGTGGGAACTGGCACCTAGACAAAAATCAAAGAAAGAAAATGGATAAATACATTTCTAATGCTTATTATTTTGACCATTACAACTGTCAACACAGGAAAAAAATACCACAATGCAGCACACACAGACGTTGATGTAAATTATTAATGAGATACATAAAATTAAACAGGATGGGAATGGCGGTATTAGCAATGCATTCAGCTACAAGTGTTTGTGCCAGACAATACTAAACTTGTAACGCTCGTCGGAAGGATGAGACCAAGGTGCAGGGTGGTACGTGTTCATGCTTCTTTATTAAAACCGAACACCAAACAAAACAACAAAAGAACAACGAACGTCACGTCTTGAAGGCTACACAGAGCTAACAAAAAACAACATCCCACAACCTAAGGTGGCAAAACATGCTGCTTAAGTATGATTCCCAATCAGAGACAACGATAGACAGCTGTCCCTGATTGAGAACCATACCAGGCCAAAACATAGAAACACAAATCATAGAAATAAAGAACATAGAATGCCCACCCAAATCACACCTGACCAAACCAAATAGAGACATAAAAAAGGCTCTAAGGTCAGGGCGTGACAGTTACCCCCCCAAAGGTGCGGACTCCGGCCGCAAAACCTGAACCTATAGGGAAGGTCTGGGTGGGCATCTATCCGCGGTGGCGGCTCTGGTGCGGGACGTAGACCCCGCTCCACCTCTGGCTCACCCCACTTGTGACGCCTCTGATGCGGGGACACTCGTCGCCGACCCCGGACTGGGGACCCTCGCTGCGGGCCACGGACTGGGGACCGTCGCTGGAGGCTCCGGATTGGAGGCCGTCGCTGGAGGCTCCGGACTGGAGGCCGTCGCTGGAGGCTCCGTGCCATGGATCATCACTGGAGGCTTCGTGCCATGGATCATCACTGGAGGCTTTGTGCCATGGATCATCACTGGAGGCTTTGTGCCATGGATCATCACTGGAGGCTTTGTGCRATGGATCATCACTGGAGGCTTCGTGTCATGGATCATCACTGGGCCGTGGAGACGCACTGGAGGTCTGGAGAGCAGAGCTGGCACAACCCGTCCTGGCTGGATGCTCACCCTAGCCCGGCAACTGCAGGGCGTTGGCACAGAACGCACTGGGCTGTGAGAGCGCACCGGAGACACTGTGCGTAGAGCCGGTGCAGGATATACTGGGCCGAGGAGGCGCACTGGAGGTCTGGAGTGTAGAGCTGGCACCACCCTTCCTGGCTGGATGCTCACCCTAGCCCGGTAACTGCGGGACGTTGGCACAAGGATGCACTGGGCTGTGAGAGCGCACCAGAGACACTGTGCGGAGGAAGGATCCTGGGTGCAGACGGTTGTCCCAGTTTACAGTAACCCGGCCTACAACAGAGAAACCTGGGACATACAGGGCACCACTGCTCCTGCAATCTCTATCCCCCTGTGTGATGTCATATCCTGTTCCTGTTTAAGCCAGCTGAGTGCAGATGGGTTCTCCCGTCAGCATGAGCTTCCTGCTGCTCACTGTGTGGGTACACACGCATACACACTTATGAGTGTTCCCCTATTTACATGTTTGTGTGTTGTGTCTAGGTGAGGGATGATACGCCAGGGTTTGAGAAGAAGCGTCTGGTGTGGGATGAGGACATGCAGATAAACTCCAAGTTCCTAAACCTTAACCTTACCCCCTACTTTCACCCTAGCCCCTTTTATTTTTAAACCACAACCCCTACGTTTCCAACAACCTGATGTTTGTGTTACAGTTGTTACATGAGTTATTCTTTGTACCTGCTGCAGCACCTGAATTTCTGCGCTATGGTGGCCGACTTCTTGCAGTTCCTGTTACTACGAAAACTGAGTAACGTCATCATGCTCACTCGCAAGGACTTCTCCACTTTGCCTCCCGCCGACCCCCAGGGGGGGGGGGGGGGGGGGGCACCTTCAACACCACCTCTCCTTGAGGACACACACTGTGGCTGCGTCTCAATAGTCTTAGCTTCCTCTCACAGGCACTTTAGTGAGGATAGTACTATTCTGGTTAGCAGTTGTCACTAGTATGTACAGTGGCCCTCGATCTAGAGTATTGATTAAATATTAATAATTTTATGGATTTTTTTTGTGTGATACTGTTTTTGTTTGTATAAACTGAAACAAATTCCAGTCAACTCTGTTGATATGGCAATTGCAAAAGCTACTGTTATGTCAGTTGGTGTGAATCAATGTCTTGTATGTTTCCTATGCTTACTTTCTGTAAAACACTTATCCTTGAGTGATAATTCCAGTAACTGCTACTTTGCTTTGGCTCTGTGATCAACTCAAGTTATAAATTAAATGATGCTCATCTGACTCAACAAGTAATTATATTGTTTGTATAACTTTGCTGCCCTGATTTCCTAGGAATGTGACAGCCTTTGAATAACACAATTATGTGTATAAATACTCCAGATCGTTATGCAAGGCAGCATTGCATTTTCATTCCAAACTGTCTAATCTCCCCCCACCCCCTCATATAAAATAGCAGAAAGACAAGACATTGAGGGCTTTTATTGAAAGATAAAGGAAACATCTCAAACCATTTTAGTGCAAATGAAAAGCGACATTTCATCCATGTACATGGATGCACTTAACAGGCAGGGTCAACTCAGTTAGTGGGGACAGGTCAGGATGGTGATCACACACCAGAAACAGCATCATTACACTCTTTACATTTTCTTTGCGTATCAGTTTAAGGGAATGTATAATGACTTCTTGCCTACAGCAAAGTCTGATGAACTGTGTTTTTTTGTCTTCAACATTTTTCTTTTTACAAAATCAAAAACACCTTTGTGATTTGCTGGATTACGAGGACTACAGTTCCCAGAGTACACCTGATGTTACCAAACTACGGCTGCATCTCAATGGTTGAAAGTGGTCCATCTGCACCGACAGAAGGGGACAGGTGAAGGCAAATTCCTGCCTGGTAGACATCCACCACATTGGATCACCTTGTCTATATTTAGATCAGTAAAGACAAAAGAGAGGATACCCAGCATACATTTAAAAAAGACCAATAAAATTCTGGTATGTAGCAGAGGAGCAATTTACAGTASCAAGTGGATACATTTTCATACTGGTACCCTGTGGGAATCAAACTCACAACCCTGGCATTGCTAGCGCCAATCTCTACCAACTGAGCCACACGGGTATAGAATTATAAATTAGGATTTAGAATATTAGAATGGACATAAACCTTATGACGGGACAAAGGTCAGAGTGTTCGCCAACCATGGTTTGCCAGTGCTGTGATAAAATATTGTGTAAGATAATGAATTTAAAGAATATATCTGTACTGTATGTTTTGTTAGCTAGTGTCGAGGTGACTAGTACGGGCCTCCCTGGCGATCCTACTAGGTTCACTCACGTGTGGGTAGTCTGCCTGTGGATCTTCTCTTGACCTCACAGGGTGGGTCAACTCCCACCACACGTAGGCCTGGATTATCCCGTGGTATGAGCCTCTTTCCAGGGGAGTCGGTCTCCCTGTCTTCCTACCCTAAACTGTTTTTAACAGTAGAGCCCTAAACTCCACTTTAACAACTGGTCATCCCTCTTGGTCTATCCCTGCTTGCTACAGAGGTTAGCTCACACCTTCCTACTGATTACACTTCACAGGTAGTTTGTGACACGGTATACAATCCGTCAGCCAGGGCTATGTTTGTGTATAGCACCAATGAGCAATCCAATATTTATGTATAGCCCACTCTGTACTATTTTCATTAGTGGCACGGCTCTTACTACTTCCTTCTCACTGTAGACGGAAGTTACGTTRCACAACGGGGTTACACTATTTATTATAAGCTCAGATACTCCTGCTAGCGGTTGGTCCTTCCTTTCTAATTGACCGGACAGCACCCTCACAGATGAGTCACGCTCGCTAAGTCCCAGGTATAGGGTTTCAACTAAATCCTCTAGCTGAAGGCAGGGGTTCAGCACTTTGGGTAGACAAAGGCCCTATAGGCTAGACTCCCAGTACTCCATTAATGTACCTTTGACACAGTTACCCTCAAGCTCCCCTTTGGTTTCCTGCTCTAGCCAACAATATTGTCTGGCAGGAGGGCACCTAAGGTGAACCCCCTAAGCCTATAGTTGTTATGTTACTTTACTTCTTAACACATTATTCAACAAATAAATTAACTAGTAAATGAAAACCAGTAACACTTCTCTTTTTGGTTCCCCAGCTTTACAGTTGATGGATTTTATCGAATGTTTTATAGCAATTGCACTCCACAGTTGCTTCTAACAATAGTAATGAAGCACTATGCTCGCCCCAAAGTCTTCACTCTTCTAATACATCAATCAGCTTCTGCTCTTTCCCTATCTTTTACATTGGTATTTATACATTTTGTCCAAGCCCTTGACTACAGCCACACAACACATCCTCCCCCTTGCACATGACATTTAAGCAAAGTTACATAACACATTGTCTCCTTTACAACGTGATATCTACACAGATTTTTGTAACACATTGTTTCCTTCATATGTTACGGCAATCCACGGTGTCATCTGTTCATGGCCCATGTGCCATTCGGCAGCTCCACCAGCTCTATCCCAGGGCCTGAGTTCAACAGGGGTGTGGCCATATAAGATGYACCTCCTCCCTCCAGCAAAGGAACATCTTCATACAGTCTACTTGCACCCATCACCTCCATGCGTTTATGCTGCTCTCTAGCTGCTTGTGGTTGGGTGTTCTTCTTGTCCTTCTTATTCTTCCTTGTTTCAGTGTTACCAGAGTCCTGACTGCGGGCTGGAGGACTCATCAGGTCATATTGACCAGGCTCATTTGCGAAACTCCCTCCTTGACCTGTGGCTCCTTTTGTCTTTTTAGGCTTGGATTCTTACCCTTACATTGTAAACAAACTTTTTCTTGGGGTTATTAATATATACCACTTCCGGTCTCATCATGGACTGTACGTACTTTAACATGATAGGGCGTGCCCCAAGTAAGTACACTCACAGGGTGTACGTAGCCAAATTGGCTTGGATTAGGCAGATTAGGCTTAGCATATCCCTTACCCTGAACACTTGGTTTTCCTAAGACAAAACCCTCCATCTGCGCCTGTTGTACTTATGAATATCCCCTGTTGATTGGTCCCCGGGTAGGGAGTCGTCAGCGCAATCACCTTCTTTATTGGTGGTTCGCAGGGATTTTCATAGATCTCTAGGCATCTGGTGCAATAGGCCTTATCTTCTGTCAGCCTTATCGTCCCAATTTCCATCTGCCTGATCCCACATTGGCCACATTCTCCATGAAAAAATCCAGTACACATACACAAGCATTGTCAATACATTTTTTTTCCATAATTTTCACTCATTATTTGTATTTATAGCCAGTCTAAGCAACACAAATCAATCAAAACAAAACCTTCACCCCACCCTGGGCAGACTCAAAATGTCATCCTCACCTGACTCACACCTTCCCCTGACTAGTCATAAAGATTCAGTATCTCCCACAATTCAACATCCGTTTCTCCCTCCAACTGAGTCTCAGTTTCTAGGTCAGTAATAGCCCTTATTTGCTTATAGYCCAGGAGTTCCTTCAAGATTTCCATCACCTCTGCAATTTTAACTGAAAGGGCCGCTAGCTCACCGGACTCCATCCTAGCCCTTCACTCATCTCCTGATAGGCTCTCTTCAGCCTTCCCCTAAACTGGCGTTCCCCTGCGAAAACTGGGGTTAAGGCTCCAATAGTGCCATCCTCAGCTTCCTGAGGTTCCAAGTCATTCACCAGATTTTCTGTCAGAACTGGGGTTAGGGCTCCAGTACCTCATCCCCAACACCCAGTGGATCCAGATCTGTCTCCTGTACATCCTCCCCACCAGGATTCTACCCTAGGTTCAGACAAACGCAAGTTACATTTCCCTTCATAACATTGCCAGCATACAGCCACAATTCCCCTCAGAATCACTTAAACTGTAAACCTCCCTATATACAGTGCATTCAGAAAGTATTCAGACCCCTTCACTTTTTCCATATTTTGTTACTTTATAGCCTTATTCTAAAATTGATCAAATCATTTTTTCCCCTCATCAATCTACACACAATACCCAATGCAAATGTATTACAAATAAAAAACTGAAATATCACATTTACATAAGTATTCTTTACTCAGTACTTTGTTGAAGCACCTTCGGCAGAGCTTACAGCGTCGAATCTTCATAGGTATGACGCTACAAGCTTGGCACACCTGTATTTGGGGAGTTTCTCTCATTCTTCTCAGTAGATCCTCTCATGCTCTGTCTGGTTGAGAGACTTGTCCTGAAGCCACTCCTGCATTGTCTTGGCTGTGTGCTTAGGGACGTTGTCCTGTTGGAAGGTGAGCCTTCACCCCCAGTTTGAAGGCCTGATCTCTCTGGAGCATAGCGCATCAAGGATCTCTCTGTACTTTGCTCTGTTCATCTTTCACTCGATCCTGACTAGCCTCCCAGTCCCTGCCACTGAAAAACATCCCTTCAGCATGATGCTGCCACCACCATGCTTCCACCAGACATGACGCTTGCCGTTCAAGCCAAAGAGTTCAATCTTCGTTTCATCAGATCAGAGAATCTTGTTTCTCATGGTCTGAGAGTCTTTGGGTGCCTTTTTGTAAACTCCAAGCGGGCTGTCATGTGCCTTTTACTGAGGAGGGGCTTCCGTCTGGCCACTCTACCATAAAGGCCTGATTGGTGGAGTGCTGCAGAGATGGTTGTCCTTCTGTAAGGTTCTCCCATGTCCACAGAGGAACTCTGGAGCTCTGTCAGAGTGACCATCGGATCCTTGGTCACCTCCCTGACCAAAGCCATTCTCCCCCGATAGCTCATGTAACAGTATAGCTTCCATCCCTCTCCTCGCCCCTACCTGGGCTCAAACCATGGACCCTCTGCACACATCAACAGCCACAAGCATCGTTACCCATCACGCCACAAAAGCTGCGGCCCTTGCAGAGCAAGGGGAACAACTACTTCAGGTCTCAGAGTGAGTGACGTCACCCGATCGAAACGCTATTAGCGCGCACCACCGCTAACTAGCTAGCCATTTCACATCGGTTACACTCACCCCCCTTTTGACCTCCTCCTTTTCCGCAGCAACCAGTGATCCGGGTCAACAGCATCAATGTAACAGTTTAGCTTTCATTCGTCCCGGGCTCGAACCAGGGACCCTCTGCACACATCAACAACTGACACCCACGAAGCATCGTTAACCATCGCGCCACAAAAGCCGCGGCCTTTGTTGCGCAAAGGGTAACGATGCTTCGTGAGTGTCAGTTGTTGATGTGTGCAGAGGGTCTCTGGTTCGAGCCCAGGAAGGGACAAGGAGAGGGACGGAAGCTAAACTGTTACACTCAGTTTGGCCGGGCTGCCAGCTCTAGGAAGAGTCTTGGTGCTTCTAAACTTCTTCCATTTAAGAATGATGGAGGCCACTGTGTTCTTGGGGACCTTCAATGTTACAGACATTTTTTGGTACCCTTCCCCAGATCTGTGCCTCAACACAATACTCTCTCGGAGCTCTACGGACAATTCTTTCGACCTCATGTCTTGGTTTTTGCTCTGACATGCACTGATAACAGTCGAACCTTATATAGACAGGTGGTGCCTTTCCAAATCATGTCTAATCAATTGAATTTACCACAGGTAGACTCCAATCAGGTTGTAGAAACATCTTAAGGATGATCAATGGAAACAGGATGCATGCACCTGAGCGCAATTTCGAATCTCATAGCAAAGGGTATTAAAACTTATGTAAATAAAGTATTACATTTTTTATACATTTGCAAAAAAAATCTAAAACATCTTTTCGCTTTGTCATTACGGGGRATTGTGTGTAGATTGAAGACGAAAAAATTTATTTAATCCATTTTAGAATAAGGCTGTAACATTAAAATGTGGAAAAAGTCAAGGGGTCTAAGTACTTTCCAAATGCACTGTATTAGGCTAAGCGAAGCGCAGGTTGGTTGATCTAGAACAAGAAACAATACACAACAAATATGTTCACATATTTACAAAAAAAAAGTTAAAACATCCGCCACTGTCTGTAGTGTTATTTGCATATTGCATCCTGATTGGCCATATGCTAATGAGGGCCTGTGGGAATGTAGGGGTCCAAGAGGAAAGCATCTCTCTCTCATGTGCCTTGTAATGTGAAGCAACGTCAAGTTAGCAATAAATGTGCCTTCGTAAAGACAGACCGTTAGTAGTTATTTTACTCACGTACAGAAAAGTTTGATTACATGACATGGTGTCAGAAGTGGACTAGAATGAGTGGATTTGCTAACAGAGTTTAGCTTACAGTACCGGGTTGAAAAGTTTGGGGAAGAAAATCGAGGAGGCTAATCAGCATGGAAGACGTCGCGGGAGAAGTGCAGCAGCCACCAGGAGCAGTGCCTGGAAGAGGCTAGCCACCCGTGCAAGGTGTAGCAGGAGGGGCACAGATACAAGCGCATACAGGTCCAAGTGTTACATTTAGCATACAGCCGCCGAAGCGGTTCGATTTTTATAAACCTCAAGAATGGACCGAATGGACCAAATGGATTAGGAGGTTTGAGCACTTTCGTAATGTGAGTAATCTTCACACATCTACCGAGGAGAACCAGATAAATACTCTCGTACTGTATGGGCGACGAAGCAGATTACYTTTTGAGGGGTCTAAACCTAAATGAACTCGAGCAAAAACAGTATGACAAATAAGAGACAGATTTCATGGATTCTTTATTGTAAAAAAGAACGTGATCTATGAGAGCACGCTTTAACATGAAAATTAAACAGTGGAATCTTTTCTTCTATGGCATAGCTGAGTATTGCAACTATGGACTGTTGCACAATGAACTAATTAGAGATGGCAAGGCAAATTGAAGAAGTGAAAAAGCAGCAAGGTTGCCTGCGAGGTGGAAAGGCAGCGAGTGGAAACTGAAATTCCAGCGTGAGAAAGCTAGCCATGAAAATGCTAATGCTAATGAGAAAAGGCAGTCAAAGTGCACATCCAAGAGCACAGTGTACAGCTAATGAAGTAGTGTGTCACTCCTGTGGGAAAAATGGACATTACCAACATGTTTGTATGTCATCATGAGCCGTAAACGAGAATAAATGTTGTTTACGGCTCATGAACACATTGTCTGGGATCACATTTAGAAATGTGAATTTCTAAATAGACACTGGTGCCGATGTGACTGTTATCCCAGACAATGTGTTCAATCACATTTTTGCAGGAACCAGCAAGCCAGCTCTACAAAAACCAACAAAACCTCTGCTAGGACCAGGAAGAGTGCCGCTGGACGTGATCGGCGTGACACAAGTGTGGATCTAGGAAAGGGAGAAAAGGAGACACTGGAGGAGGTGTATGTCATCAGAGATCTACACACAGCTTTACTAGGCAGACCAGCGATCACAAAGCTTTAGCTAGTTGCTCGACTCAACAGCATTGATTTACAGACACTGAAAGAACGCTATCCTAAGCTGTGCAGTGGTCTTGGCACAGTAGAACAACCATATACCATCAAGCTGAAACCTGGCGCAGAGCCCTACTCACTCCACGACGGATTCCTCTGACATTGCTGCCACAAGTCAAGATAGAGCATGTTCAAGGGTTCAAGATTGTCACTTGAGTAAAGGAGCCCACGGACTAGTGCGCCGGCATGGTGGTTGTCCTTAAGAAGAACGGGGACGTGCGGATATGTGTCAATTTCACCAGTCTCAATGAGTCAGTGTGTAGAGAAGAATACATACTTCCCACTGTCGAACAGACCCATGGCTCACTAGCCGGGGCGAAGATCTTCAGTGAGTTCGACGCGAACATGGGCTTCTCGCAGATCCCGCTAGCCGAGGAGTCAGTTAAGCTAACAACCTTCATCACACCTTTCGGACATTACTACTTCAACCGTCTGCCTTTTGGCATCGCTTCAGCACCTGAACACTTCCAGAACAGAATGGTGAAAGAGGTCACTGAAGGCCTGGAAGGTGTGGTCTGTCACATGGACGATGTGTTGGTCTTGGGGCAAACACAGGAGGAACATGATACAAGACTTCATGCCGCATTTCAGAAGATGGAAAAAGCCGGTTGAACTCTGAACATGGACTAATGTGACCTGTCAAAGGAGGAAGTGAAGTTCCTGAGTCACATCTCGGACAAAGGAGGACAGCCCGACCCGGCAAAGAGAGGCTGCCAAGGAGAAGGCGAAGCCATCCAACATCAGCGAGCTGCAGAGTTTGAGGAATGGTGAACCAACTGGGAAAGTTCATCCCCCAGTTAGCAGAAAATGACAAACCTCTCAGAGACCTACTCTCAAAGAAAAACCACTGGTACTGGGGGGCCGACCAAGTCAGAGCTTTCAAAGAGCTGAAGGAGGAGCTGATATCCACACCCACTCATACCATCACAACTTCCTGAGAGACCCTGTCAAAGACTGGGAACAGACTTGTTCACTCTGAAAATCACCACCTACCTCTCAAGGTATGTTGAAATCGCAAACCTGTCACTAACAAAGTCTGCGGAAGTCATAGTTCATCTGAAGTCCATCTTCGCCTGCCATGGGGTACCTGAGGTCCTGGTTACGGACAATTGGCCTCAGTTCTCCGGAAGACCCCTTTCCGTTCTCCGGAAGACCCCTCTGCTGAAGAGTATGGATTTTGCGATGTCACCAGTAGTCCAAAGTTCCCGCAAAGCAACGGAGAGGCAGACCGCACTTGCTTTGCTGGCCTATCAGTCAACTCCACTCTAGAATGGCTTCAGCTTGACAGCTTCATACCACAGTGCCAACACTCCCATCGCTGCTAGACCCATCACTCTTAAACACAGCTACGGTCAGCTCAAAGGAAAAGGAGAGGAGGAGTGCGGAACAATAACACTTCAACAAGCGTCACAGAGTTAGCAATCTCAGCAGACTCCCACCTGGAAAACAGGTGTGTGTGACTGACTCAAAAGTCACAGGAACAGTGCTGAGGCAGCACCACAATCCTACATGGTGGAAGTTTCCCACGGGTCTGTCCGCAGGAACAGACATCACCTCATCCTTATGAATGGACCCGAGAACAACAACGCTATGCAGGTGAAGATTCAAGTGTCTTCACGCTTAGCGTAATACAGTGAATTTCGAAAGTATTCAGACCCCTTGACTTTTTCCACATTTTGTTATGTTACAGACTTATTCTAAAATGTATTAAATTAAAAAAAATCCTTGTCAATCTACACACAATACCCCAAAATGACACACCGCATTGCCAGAACCACCAACACCAAAAGTAATCATGGATATTCCTGCTACACCCAGAACAAGGTCTGGGCGAGCAAACCAAGTGCAACAATATCCGTAGGCTAGTTATGGGTTTTGTAACAGTTTTTTATTTTGTGGCAGGATCAATAGCAGAAGAGGAAGTGAGACATCCCACTTCCTCTTTTTTTCTGTTTCATATACGGTCAATGAACTAAGTAGACCAGACCCAGCTGCTATTGCATTGGTGCTTACAGGACAGCCGCCCCTTAAGCTGACTAGAACTGTGACAACTTCTTTCAATGGTTAACAACTCTACTACACTACTTGATAAAATCAATCAGAAAGTTTGGTCGCTACCACAGCTCGTGAAGTCAGTCAAGCTAATAAACTACTCGGGGGGAGTTGTCATCTTTATCCTCCTGATGCATCCTGGTAGAATCATAAACCTTCTAACAATCAAAACTGTTGGCTGGTGCTTGCAACGCCAGGATTGTGGGTTTGTTTCCCACGGGGCACCAGTATGAAAAATGTAAGTCGCACTGGATAAGTGTTGGCTAAACTACGTAAATGTACAGTTAGCAAGTCTCCTGCAGAGATCTAACGGTAACAAAAAGTGGTATGATATTTTAATTTACTATAGCCTACTGGTTATTTCCGGTTTCTCATCTCATGGGTAATGTAGTTCTCTATTTTGCTGTGTTCAAGTGCTCATTGGAAAGTTATTTCCTCTCACTCCAACGGCAATGAAAAGGGACAAAACTTTTTATTAAAATGTATTTGTAGATTCAATCCATAGCGTTATAGCACGCTTAACATTTGAAGGTAATTTGAGTTGATTGAGCTGACATCTGCAGCGTGTAATGTGAATGCGATCACAGCAAACGTGGAAACATTGCCTGTAAAAGGCACATTATTGTTGACAGCGCACTACAACCAGCCTCGGATTGAATCCCAGCCTAAGCCACAGGAAGGACATTCACTCACTCTTCATCTTCATTGTCCAAATCATTCCACAGCACTTGCGGAAGCAGACTTTGCAGCATTTAACGGTGACCATGACAACAGTGAGAACTATAGTAAGTAGCAGAGCAAACACGTCCAGACTGTGGTACTGGATCCAGTTCAGGTCGTGAGCAGCGGGTCTCAGGTGGTCGGCTCCTCCGTGGCGCATCACGAACTCTGTCCAGAACACGGCTAGGTCCAGCGGCTCAATGGGACGGTCCTTATGCACCGTTGACAGCTTTAGCATCTTCTCCTTGTAACTGAGGAGGAAGGATAGAGAACATGAGGAATGCATCAAGGTTGCCATCTCCTCATAGACAACTCACGGCTGCTAATACTGTACCAGTGAAGGAAGTAGGTTCCTCTAACGAGGAACTCCGACTGTCACCTCCAATAATGGATTGCTGACCATATATTTGTATGTGTGTGGATTTGAAGTTAGGATTTGGTCTCTGTACTGTTTGCACTGCATCTTGAGTTTACAGTATCTCCTATTATTATTATATAAAGACATTTCCATATAAAAGGACACATGACCACCAACATGTGAAGTTCATAGGAGCATATCAAATGAAAGCTAAGCGTAATTTTGTTTGTTATCAAGGCATATATACATTTTTCAACCATTTTCCATCCAAATAATTAGGAATAAGCAAACACTTATTTCTGGTCAAACAGATGGAAAAGGGGTCTTAGACATCATCTACCAGAAAGTCTTAAAAGGTACTAGAAATACATCAAAACACAATGTTGAATTAAAGAACCCTGCCAATATCAACACTTATTTGAGTGGGTTGGGGAGTTAGGGTCAGTCTGTTATATCTGGAGTATTTCTCCTGTCTTATCCGGTGTCCTGTGTGAATTTAAGTATGCTCTCTTTCTTTCTCTCTCTCGGAGGACCTGAGCCCTAGGACCATGCCTCAGGACTACCTGGCATGATGACTCCTTGTTGTCCCCAGTCCACCTGGCCGTGCTGCTGCTCCAGTTTCAACTGTTCTGCCTGCGGCTATGGAACCCTGACCTGTTCACTGTGATTACTATTATTTGACCATGCTGGTAATTTATGAACATTTGAACATCTTGGCCATGTTCTGTTGTAATCTCCACCCGGCACAGCCAGAAGAGAACTGGCCACCCCTCATAGCCTGGTTCCTCCCTAGGTTTCTTCCTATGTTTTGGCCTTTCGAGGGAGTTTTTCCTAGCCACCGTGCTTCTACACCTGCATTGCTTGCTTTTTGGGGTTTTAGGCTGGGTTTCTGTACAGCACTTTGTGACATCAGCTGATGTAAGAAAGGCTATATAAATACATTTGATTTGATGATTTCATTTGAGAAATTATTTGTCTTCTGTACGTTTAAGAAACATTGCCTTGTGCCTTAATTCCTTTACAGAAAACCTCCTGAGAGAGGATAATGAATTCATTGAAGTAACAATAAAGGTAGACTTACCAATTAGTTAGTGTTTTTAGTGGTATCAACTTTTTATTAATAATTAAGTGATTAAAACTCGTAATTCTGTTTCCAAATCGGTAACGGAATTACAGAAAAAATCTCGAATTGGCTACCATGCAAAATCATGGTAGTCACAAACCACAGTTGGGTCACCTGCTACTGTCCTCCCTTTCACTGGCATACTTTGTTCAGCTCAAATGTTTTCTTTCTGTCGTCTGATGGTTAAAGCAACACTGTGAAAATAGTCTGGACAACGCCGCACCATCTCTTCTCTCCAATTAATGTCACCTCTCCCGGCTCTTACTGGACTTTGAAAAGTAGTTGAAATTTGGTCAGTCTGCCCTGGCCTGACCAAATCTGAACCAATCATGGACTTCTATGTTTTACAAGTTTGGACATCACAGAGTACAGTAGAACACACTAGAGGGAGATTTTACCGTAATTATGTTACCAAACATTGCATCTGCAAAGTTCTTCCAGTAAATGTGCTTTTGTGTAATTTTTTGTGTAAATTGTTCAAAGTAATCCGTGTGCATAGAGCTGTATGGTTTGTTAAACTTTTAAAATCGATGGTTATCGTTTGGCATACATTTTAAAGTGAAAAATCGGAGTCAAAGCGTAATTCCGTTACCATGGAATTACCTATAACATGATGTCCTTGTAACATTATTACATCCTAGTATTATGTTAGCATGATGTCTGACCTCTTGTCATTGATGACCTTGTTGAGTGCCTCCACCAGTTTGTCTGAGGTGACGTCGAACACACTGAGCACCTCCCCTACTCCCCTCACTGCCATGCGGTGTACGTTGTCACCCTGGTCACCAAACAATGGCAGCATCACCATGGGAACGCCGTTACAGATCCCCTCGTAAATACCGTGGGTTCCTCCGTGGGTGATGAAGGCCTTGACCTTTGGGTGGCCTAGAACCGGACATAAAATCTTATGAACACAGAACATTCACCACGAGGGTGTTGACATCAAAATAAAGGAGAAGATTAAGTATTTATCTTGCACTGAGAATAGTGCCCTTCTGTAACTTTCCCTAAATGATTTATTATAAATATATAACACTATAACTGATTAGAGATTAAACCAACCCAGCAAATCATTCTGAGGAAGCCACTTCATCACTCTGACGTTGGCTGGAGCATTCTCAGGCACCACCCCTGTGTACCTCCACACAACCTGAAACAGAGAGAACAGTTTATTTAGCTAATCAAGGCTTAGATTCAATGAGATCAAGTGTTAACCGGCAACAGACGACACCTGCATATCTGTTGTTTTGGCAGTGTCTGGGGTGTAAAATCACTGGTAACTGCGTTCGAGCTGTCAAAGTGGTGAGGAGCTGCTCTTATGATCATTGTGTGGATTTGATTATGCTGAGATGCAGGGCCAGGCAAAGGACCATCACGTCATCGGGCAGGGAGGAGTGCCATTCTCAAATCAAACAGTAATCTGTGCCACTGTCATTTTGTCAACAAGGTGGATTTTTGGTGGATTTATGGGAACATTGTTTCATTTAATGACATCTGCTTTCATATTGTTAATGGGATACAGTTATATTTATTTTGTCAATTATTAAGCATCCTATGTATTTTTTTTCTTTTTCTGGTCCACTTAAATGATTGTTGTAGATCATGAGTTTATTTTTATTGCCATTGTGTTTTCTTTCCACGTTCATTTTATATCCAGAGATTTTAGTAGTCTGAAAAAAATATTTTAGCAAGGGGAGCATTGAGTTTTCAATATTGGTCAGGTATATCAGAAGATTATCTGCAAATAAATTCAGTTTATATTCATGTCAACCTATACGAGACCTGTTACGTTTGGGTCCTGTCTAATTATTTAAGCAAGCTGTTCAATTGCCAGAGCAAACAGAATTGGGAGAGAAAGAGAAGACATCCCTCTCTTGTGCCCCTTTCTAAAGCAATTTTATCAGATAATGTATTTATATATATTTTTGCTTTATGACATGTATATAAAATTTGTAATACATGTATTTCAGCTGGAACATGTTCTTGTATGTGTTTGTTAGTGTTTATTTTTAATAAACCCTGTTTGATTATGTATCAAGTCTGGTAAGACTTTTGTCACTGTATTGCTTATGAGCTTTGTTATTTTGTCAGTTTATTCAATGTATGGTTCTGTAATTAGCAGGGGACTCTCCAGATTTTCCTGATAGTAATATAACTGAAATAATTGTTTGATACATGAAACTAGGAAGCACTGAATTGAGTGACATGTGTTGTCATTTGTGTAAAAAGGGCTTTACTTTGTCCCAAAATTGTAAATATAATTCTATGGGAAAGCCGTCCATTTCTGGTGCTTTTCACACCACTAATGTTTTAAAGTGTCTACCTAGTGATATTTGTAGGATTGTGGCACATTAATTCTTTCAGAGAAAGATGTTAACTAATAATTAGATCAGTATCTTTCAATGTAATAATAGAACTTAAGATGTTCTATTTAAGTGYTAATGCCCTCGAAGCCGGTGTTTGGAGGATATATTGGCACGATATAACCATACCAATATATCCTCAACACCGGCTTCGATGCATTCACTTAAATACAACCTGTTGAGTGCATCATCATTTTTATACAACGGGTTACCAACATTTTCATTAACATTTTGATGAATTCATTCATAATATTTCATCCGTCCACGAGATATAGTCCGGACACACATCTAGGGTTATATCGGTTCGGTTGCCAGAGATGCGACCCAGTAGTTGTCTTTTTGTTCTGTATCCATGGACGCGACCCAGTCGTTCATTCTAAATGTTCTATTGCCATGCTGGCTGGCAACGTTCTTATCCCTTGCTTGCTAGCCAGCCAACTACGGCTATCTTACAGTCACGTCAAACAGTGCAACCAAAATAACAAAGTAGCGGCATTTACATTTGTTTAAGCTGTTTTCTAGTGACATTTATTTGGATACATCCATAACAATGAGCTAATGAGGCACGATTTCACCTGGCATAGAAAATGTGCTCACCCGTCAGTACACTGTTGTTTAGAGGAGCTAGCCAACAACACAGCTAACACAATCACTTCAAACTGAAGCTGGAAAGACACCAAACTAGCTGCACTTCGTTTAACATTTTTCAATTTACATTTCTTTGTATATATCCATAAAAATGCCAGCTGATTCATGATTTCGACTGGCTGAGAAACGCTGCCTAAAAAATAAAAAGGAGAGCCGCACACTCTAGGAGCACAGATGCAAAAATGTAATGTCCAACGTTTCGACAGATAAGCTGTCTTCATCAGGGTATAATGACAAACACTGCAGGGTGCCTCGCTTTATATACAATGCTCAAAAAAATAAAGGGAACACTTAAACAACACAATGTAACTCCAAGTCAATCACACTTCTGTGAAATCAAACTGTCCACTTAGGAAGCAACACTGATTGACAATAAATTTCACATGCTGTTGTGCAAATGGAATAGAAAAAGGTGAATTATAGGCAATTAGCAAGACACCCCCAATAAAGGATGATTCTGCAGGGTGTGACCAAAGACCACTTCTCACAACCCCCACCTGTGGACGTCGGGCCCTCATACCACCCTCATGGAGTCTGTTTCTGACTGTTTGAGCAGACACATTTGTGGCCTGCTGGAGGTCATTTTGCAGGGCTCTGGCAGTGCTCCTCCTTGCACAAAGGCGGAGGTAGCGGTCCTGCTGCTGGGTTGTTGCCCTCCTACGGCCTCCTCCACGTCTCCTGATGTACTGGCATGTCTCCTGTAGCGCCTCCATGCTCTGGACACTACGCTGACAGACACAGAAACCTTCTTGCACAGCTCGCATTGATGTGCCATCCTGGATGAGCTGCACTACCTGAGCCACTTGTGTGGGTTGTAGACTCCGTCTCATGCTACCACTAGAGTGAGAGCACCGCCAGCATTCAAAAGTGACCAAAACATCAGCCAGGAAGCATAGGAACTGAGAAGTGGTCTGTGGTCACTACCTGCAGAACCACTCCTTTATATTGCTAATTGCCTATAATTTCCACCTTTTGTCTATTCCATTTGCACAACAGCATGTGAAATTTATTGTCAATCAGTGTTGCTTCCAAGTGGACAGTTTGCATTTCACAGAAGTGTGATTGACTTGGAGTTACATTGTGTTGTTTAAGTGTTCCCTTTATTTTTTTGAGCAGTGTATATATATAAAACATTTATTCTTTTATTTTTATAAATCGGCCGATTAATCGGTATRGGCTTTTTTTGTCCTCCAATAATCGGTATCGGTGTTGAAAAATCATAAATCGGGCCACCTCTAGTAGAAATCATTCCCAAAGTTCTAGACCTCAGCTGAATCTAGTAATGAATGTGGCTGCTGAACAAGTTGAGACTAAATGACTTGGTGTCATCTTAGATTATAAACTGTCATGGTGAAAACATATAGATTCAATGGCTGTAAATATGGGGAGAGGTCTGTCCGTAATAAAGAGATGCTCTGCTTTTTTTGACACCACAATCCACAAAGCAAGTCCTGCAGGCTCTAGTTTTATCTTATCTTGATTATTGTCCAGTCATATAGTCAAATGCTGAGAAGAAAGACCTAATGAAGCTGCAGCTGGCCCAGAGCAGAGCGGCACATCTTGCTCTTCAATGTAATCAGAGGGCTAATATTAGTACTATGCATGCCAGTCTGTCTTGGCTAAGAGTTGAGGGAAGACTGACTGCGTCACTTGTTTTTTATAAGAAACGTGTTGACTATGCAAACAATTTGGAATGTCCAACTTACACACAGCACTGACAAACACTTATCGCACCAGACATGCCACCAGGGGTCTTTTCAGTCCCCAGGTCCAGAACAATTTCAAGGAAACGTACAGTATTATACAGAGCCATGAGTGCTCTGAACGCCCTTCCATCTTATACAGCGCAAGTGAACAGCAAACCTGGTTTCAAAACACTAATAAAGCAACACCTCACGGCACAAGGCCTCTCCCCCATGTGACCTACTTGTTGTGTGTTTGTACTGACATGTATGTGTAACTGATAAATGCGTGCACACACACACTAAATGTCAATGTTTTAAATGTATGTCAAGTATTTTGTCTGTAATGTCTTTCATTATATGTTGGACCCCAGTAAGACTAGCTGTTGCCATGGCGCAAGCTAATGGGGATCCTAATAAAGCAAATAAAATGTTCCTGAGTGGTCGAGTTATATTTTTGACTACAATCTGCTCGGCAAGACTAGCAATGATTTAACAACCAATTTGACAGAGCTTGAAGAATTTTGAAAAGAACAATGGGCAAATATTGAACAATCCATGTATGCAAAGCTCTTAGAGACTTACCCCAAAAGACTGTAATCCCTGCCAAAGGTGATTCTGAAATGTATTGACTCAGGGGTGTGAATACTTAGATTAGATATTTCTGTCTTTAACTTTTAATAAATTAGCTAACATTTCTAAAACTTGTTTTCACTGTCATTATGGGGTATTGTGTGTAGATAGCTAAGAAAAAAAATATTTTGAATTCAGGCTGTAAAACAAAATGTGAAATAAATCAAGGGGTATGAATACTTTATGAAGGCACTACAGATATTCTAAACAAAGTGTTTTGATAACTTTCAAGTGTAACAGTTTCATGTACAATAAATCCTCCTAATGCCTCTGGCCTTCTGCTCCTGATATGGTAAGGGGGTTCCCATAACACTGCTGAACAACAAATCCACCAGGTTTTGTAAGTAGCCTGTGAATTGAATTAAAATATTATCACTCAATAAACATACAGCGATGAAAAATTACGTTTCTCTAGTTTGGAAGTAATTATACAAATAGAGTGACTAAGTACAGAATAGATTCAGGCCAGTGATGTTGACGTCGTTCCCATGCAACCAGGTGTGTAACGTTACATTGCTGAATGCTTGCTGACACGTATTTGTAGTATGTTCGCTAAAAAGACTGGTACTCAGGCTAGACAAATATCATCCATTTATTCTTGCCCTAGAAAATGCACAATATACTTCTATGAGAACAGGCATGTTGTTTTAGCACTAGTAGCAGACGAAGCCCCCGAATGCTAGCTAACTAACCTAGCCATTGATCATAACTCCGAGTTCCATTACAGTAAAGGCAGAATGCCGCCTGGGCCAGTTATCAAGAGAAAACCCAAATAACATTCCTGTTCTCAAAAAAGATGCTAGCTACATAACTTGCAAATCCAGGTTAGTTATATCTTTATCCTAATTTAAATGAATTAGCTAATAGGGAGCTTAACTAGCCAGTTCAAATTGAAACCTTATCGATAGCTAGCCGACTGTTACACATCCCATCAAATTGTACTGTCAGGTGCAACTATGCAAATATTTCTCTATGACATTACACATAAGGGAGAGGATATGTATTTAGCTAGTTACATCACAGTATCATAGCTAGCTAGCTACTCACCACACACGTCACAGTCATCTTGTCGTATGTAATCCATTCCTTGCAATATTGTTGAATGCATTAGAAGTTTGCAAGTGTGCATGCGTTGCGGACATGATATGTCCACAACACATGGCAGCTGGGGGCGGACCACACCTTGCTGTCTCTGGGCAATTGGACATCATTGGCAAAAATGGGCATGTAAGTAATCTATACCCAACCCATCCATACCCGTTGTGACGCACTGACTTCCAAATCTCGTTTTGGACGAGACTCACTTTATGACCAAAATTATCCTCTTTACACATTGTAGTAAATTTTGACACTATAATGAATGTTTCTGATTCCTATCGATGCCCCATAGGCCATTTATAACCAGGGAAGTTGGTTCTAGGAGGCAGTTCCCCTTTAAATGGCGGAAGCCCTCGATGGAAATGTCTACAACAGAACAAGTTATTTCCATCTAGTGTTCTCTTTCATCTCTATGATTGACACTTAAGACTGAAACGGCAGTTTGTTTTGCCAAAATAAAGATGGGTATATATATGGGTATATATATATATAAGTGATATTTTAAACATCTAACAACAATTAATTAGATGCATAAGTAATTCAATCAACATTGAACATTTCACAGAAAGCAATACATTCGATTTAAAGGTTTTTAAAATCAGGTTAAAAATCATGTTTTTTACTATTTTGTTATGCAAATAAAATCATTAAAATTAATCTAATAGAAGGTTAATCAAAATGATCACTACTGTGCATGGTTCTCCCTTTATTGCAAAATGTTCAGTATGTTTCAGTAGTGACACATTTAGTGGGGTGGAAAGGAATTCAGGCAAATATTTCAAATATGCAATACAGATTGTGTCAGTAGTATATATGTCTACCTGACTGTATGTTGGAAGATGTGTGCTGAAAGTTTGGGAGACCCCCAATTTACACCACTTCTGTAGAACGACAGTGGACTACTTTTGGCCAGTTCTGGTCAAAAGTCGTGCACTATGTAGAAAATAGGGTACCATTTGGGATGTATTTGCGGTGTCCTTACCCTCTGAGGGATCCTGCTGAAGGCATCAAAGAACTGCTTGGCTCTCTCCTCTGGCATCTGGGAGACCAAAGAGCCCAGGGTGAAGACCACGAAGCCATCCTCTCCTGACTCATCCACAAACTCCTGCAGGTCCTGAAGAGGCACGGGGGGGAATGGTTAGTTAACAAGGACATTTTACATTTAACATTTTAGTCATCTAGCAGATGCGCTTATCCAGTGACTTAGTCATTGCATTCAGCTACAGTGGCAAGAAAAACTATGTGAACCCTTTAGAATTACCTGGATTTCTGCATAAATTAGTCATAAAATTTGATCTGATCTTCAGCTTAGTCACAACAATAGACAAACACAATGTGCTTAAACTAATAACACACAAATTATTGTATTTTTATTGTCGATATTGAATACATAATTTAAACATTCACAGTGTAGGTTGGAAAAACTATGTTATCCCCTAGGCTAATTTTCCAAAAGCTAATTGGAGTCAGATAACATGGAGTCCAATCAATGAGACGAGATTGGAAATGTTGGATAAAGCTGCCCTATAAAAAACACTGACAAAATTTGAGTTTGCTATTCACCAGAAGCATTGCCTGATGTGAACCATGCCTCGAACAAAATATCTCAGAAGACCTAAGATTAAGAATTGTTGACTTGCATAAAGCTGGAAAGGGTGACAAAAGTATCTCTAAAATCCTTGATGTTCATCAGTCCACGGTAAGACAAATTGTCTATAAATGGAGAAAGTTCAGCACTGTAGCTACTCTCCCTAGGAGTGGCCGTCCTGCAAAGATGACTGCAAGAGCACAGCACAGAATGCTCAATGAGGTTAAGAAGATTCGTTGAGTGTCAGCTAAAGACTAACAGAAATCTCTGGAACATGCTAACATCTCTGTTGACGAGTTTACGATATGTAAAACACTAAACAAGAATGCTGTTCATGGGAGGACACCACAGAAGAAGCCACTGCTGTCCAAAAAAAACATTGCTGCATGTCTTAAGTTCGCAAAAGAGCACCTGGATGTTCCACAGCGCTTCTGGCAAAATATTCTGTTGACAGATTAAACTAAAGTTGGGTTGTTTAGAAGGAACACACAACACTATGTGTGGAGAAAAAAAGTCACAGCACATAAACCTCATCCCAACTGTAAAGTATGGTGGAGGGAGCATCATGGTTTGGGGCTGTTTTGCTTCGTCAGGGCCTGGACAGCTTGCTATCATCGACGGAAAAATGAATTCCCAAGTTTATCAAGACATTTTGCAGGAGAATGTAAGGCTATCTGTCCGCCAATTGAAGCTCAATAGAAGTTGGGTGATGCAACAGGACAAGAACCCAAAAGACAGAAGTAAATCAACCACAGAATGGCTTGAACAGAAGAAAATACACCTTCTGGAGTGGCCCAGACAGAGTCCTGACCTCAACCCGATTTTAAAATGCTGTGGCATGACCTCGAGGGCGGTTCACACCAGACATRCTAAGAATATTGCTGAACTGAAACATTTTTGTAAAGATGAATGGTCCAAAATTCCGCCTGACCGTTGTGCAGGTCTGATCCGCAACTACAGAAAACATTTGGTTGAGTTTATTGCTGCCAAAGGAGGGTCAACTAGTTATTAAATCCAAGGGTTCACATACTTTTTCCACCCTACACTGTGAATGTTTACATGGTGTGTTCAATAAAGACATGAAAACGTATAATTGTTTATTATTTTAAGCAGACTGTTTGTCTATTGTTGTGACTTAGATGAAGATCAGATCAAATTTGATGTCCAATTTATGCAGAAATCCAGGTAATTCCAAAGGGTTCACATACTTTTTCTTGCCACTAAGTTTAGTGGGAAAGTACAACCACATATCATAGTTATGCTAGTAGATCCTTTGAAATATCTTCACACTATGCAATGGAATTGTATGTACACAGGCAGAAAACTTACAGCAACTGGTGTGTACTCTTACTCTGAAACGTTCGCTCATAGTAGCCATCAACATTTCACATTGGACAAAATAAAACATGTAGGGGACTAAATTATATAGTTGACATTGGACAATATGTCTTAACTTCCATACATCAGTGTTACAACAGTAGTTGGTCTGGTTAGTAAAACATTGGCTGAAGAAGAGTGAGGTTATGAAAGGAGGCCATGCTTTGAAAGCACACCCTGTAGTCATACAAGATAAAGGCATACTAAACCCCAACCCCCAACCCTACAGAAATATCCCTGCAGAGTTGTTTCCCTTCCTGAGGCTTGTAGGGTTGGAAGAACACAATAGGGCCCCTCAGTTCCTCTGTTAGATTATAATGGCCACAGTCCAGGAGGAAAGAACTGCTATTCCTGGCTCAGGTTTCACTGGCTGCACAGAGCCAGTGTCCCACATGGCACCCCATTCCCTATATGGTGCACTACTTTTGATTAGAGAATATGGACCCGGTCAAAAGTTGTGCACTATATCGGGAAAATGGTGCCATTTGGGATACAACCAGAATGTTTAGAGAAGAGCGAGGAATACTCTCCCAACACTAATGTTGAGCAATACTTCTTTCTACAAAATATGAAGAACCACACCAATGCTTTCCCTGCACATCTGCTTTGTCGTTTTTGCCTTCTCCAAGCTCAATGATTGGGTTAGAAAAACACATCTCAATTAAACTAGAACTGTTTTCAGAAACTCAATTTGAAAGTGTAATTACGCAGAATTTCTATTGGTGCGTTGATTCTTTTACGCCTTAAAACATTGTCAGGATAACTTATGTTTGGCATTATTTCTATAGTTAAATAAAGGTTAAATAAAAAAATCCATTATCAATAGGAGAGAGTGGGGTAAGTTGAGCCATTTCTCAGATTCAGCATCACTCTGTCAAGGGAAATATACTATTCTTTCTAACTATTCTTTCTAACTATGTTGTGTATATCGGGAAATAATCAGAATTAATGTAAACATTACAAATTTGAAAACATAGCTTGTCCAAAAAAGGTGGTCTCTTGGCACAACTTACCCCGGGTATGGGGTAAGTTGAACCGCAGGACAGGGTAAGTTAAGTTGCCCACAAATTTCTGTACTGAATGAAATATTATCACTACCTTTCCCAAACACAACATTGCAATCACAAACYCTTTTTTGTCTTTTAATCATTTTAAGCATCTATTAATACAGGCTTAACACCTAACAAACACTTTGCACTTTTTTGACCACTTTTAACATAGGCCAGGCCCTGTTACCTCTTATCCCAGCAATAATGCCTTGCATTATGCCTGGGAAGAAAACACATCAATTTGTTCAACCTGCCATTGGCTCAACCATTGGCTCAACTTACCCCAAGTTACAAGGATGTACTTTCATGCTAGGTCTATAAGCTCCTCACATTGAATATTATAGAGACCCCAACTGATGTATAGAACAATCTTAAAATAATCTACTTTGGTTTAGATACAGGCATCATGAAACCTCTAACACAATAAATTCAATTGGCTTGGGGAAAATTCATTTTTTTTGACCACTTTTTCCATGTGGTTTCTTCCTTCAGATTCATTAAATGATGACCTCTTTCCTAAATATTTGGTAAAATGCTTAATTTTGTATGTGTYTTTGGGAGGAAAAGGGTGGCTCAACTTACTCCACTCTCCCCAACGCATGATACTTAGAATTGACAGGAAAGTAGCTGGTTCTCTAGTCTACACTATGTTTCTAGATCGGTTAACAGATTTCAAGGCAAATTAGGTTGGAATGCATGTTGTATAACGTGAGGAGGAGCTGAACATGGTAGATAAACATTGAGCTATGTCGAGTCAGTCCTCATGGAGGAAACACAGATCAGGTTACAGCCGGTCTCTAATTGAGTGTCTGACAACACCCAACACTGACTGTCTCTTTAAGAACAAAAAAAGTGATTCAGAGAACACGTTAGAACATAAAGATCTTGAAAAGGGATGTCCCAAATAAGAATTTGATATCTTGAAATATGTAAACAAGTTGAAAGTTTGCTGTATTTTATCCAGAGGAATCATTGCTGTGGTCCAACTGCCACTGCAGTGAATCTATCCCTTAAAGGAAAATTCTACCCTAAAACTGTACTTAGTTATTTCTTGTTGATATAGTCCCAAAAATGATTTGCATGTCAGCAATCAGGTTTTCAAGATGTATAACTTTCAAAATACAGAAATACAGCTGGTCTGAGGCATTTAACGTCATATGATGCAAAACGCGCATACCGGCTGTATTTCTGTATTATGAAAGTTATATATCTTGAAAATGTGATTGCTTACATGCAAAGAAATTTGGGACTATATCAACAATGGACTAATGAAACAAATACCAAAATAGTTTTTGGGTGGAGTTTTCCTTTAAGGTTTCTGGACCTGGATCCATACAACATATACGGTGCACAACTCCGCACAGTGGAAGTTTCTGCACAGTTGTTTGTTTTAAAACATTTTTACAAGAGACTCACCGGTGGCAGTGGAGCTCTTTTACCACAGTTGATGCCTCCTATGTTGACCATGTTGGGCATCCTGGGTTTGGGATATTCAAAGGAGTAGTCATACCTCAGCAACCAAATAGCACCGTGACCCAGCAGCTCCCTGTATGTCATGTCCTTCTCCAGATACCTACTGGTCAGCTTGTCAAAGCTGACAAACATTAAGGTACACAGGTAGCTCTCCAGACTGTACATCATCATGTTCTTCAACCTCCCTAGGAAGTCCATGTGGTCAGTGTTGCCTGAGTGGAAGCGTGGTACATAGGAGGGGGGAGTAGGGCACTGGGCAGCCCTGTCATCCAGCCCACAGGGGATCCCCCTCAGGAAGTACACTGCTGGGATGTTGAAGGAGTCAGCAATGATGGATCCACAGGGTAGGAAGGGATCCGTCAACATCAGCTGGAACCCTTCTCCTCTGAGGCGCTGCATCAGGGATTCATCATACAGCAGACCCTCACAGCCTTTCACCTGCATGGTGGTGAAGTCAACCAGCCGCTGCACGTTCACAAATATATCCATTACCTCCGGCATCTTGAGAAACACGCCGTCCTTCAGTTTGTTGACGCTCTCGTCCAGCTGGGCCTTGCTGTAAGGGACCCTAAAAGTCTCAGTCCTGTAGTAGTCAGAGCCCTGGATGAGGATGGATGTCTCAGGGACCAGCACCACCATCTCATGGCCCCTGGCCGCCAGCTCCTTCACTAGCAGCTTCATGCTCAGCCAGTGGCTCCCATCTACAGGCATCACCAAGACCTTGTCCCCCTGGACGGTCCCCGGACACAGGGCCAGGCAGTACAGCAGGGACAGTAGACACTGCCCCATCTTCAGCCCCGTCCTCAGCCCCAGCACAGGAACATTCTCCCCCCAACCCATGCCTCTCTGCCTTTCAGCTCAGTAATGCGAGCTGTTGTGAGAATGACACTACCTCCCTGAGATCTGGCACTGAGTGCTACTGAGAGGGGGCTGGACCTCAGAGTAAACTGTGGGTGGGTGGGTTGGTGAGTGTCTCCCTGCTCATTCTCGGTCTGCCTCTGCGGGCAGGCTGTTATATAAGACCAGTCAGTCCTTCCTGTGGGCTAAAGTTTATCTGTAGGCTGAATGGTTCATGATTCCTTAAGATCAACTGAGAGAGGTACAAGATTGGCTCGCCAGTAATCTCTTGTGACAACCTTAACAGTGGGTTAGCTGAGTTGGTTCTAGGTGCTGAGATTAGCTAGCTAGTGACTTATAATGCAATAGTTTTTAAAGCAAAACTGTACCAGAGATACTTATGATCAGTTAAGATTTTTTTTAACAAGTACTGAAACAAGAAAAGTAAACATGGCTAATTTAAATTGGCTGTTTTCTTGTTTGAAGTGTTTTCTTAGTTCTACAAAATAAACGATTTATTAATTTCCCATTGAGCAGTATGATAATGAAAAAAAAGTAGTGTGAAAGGTCATTACAGAGCATGTAATTCAAAGTTAACCCTTACCATGGGAGGAGTCATGGTGGTATTCTAATCCTAAAGCTCAGAGTATTACCTCATGTTTCGTGAGGAATCTAGATCGTTAACTTCAGCTCCTCCCCTTTCTCCTCCCACCCAAAACACTGACATACTTTTCACATACTTTCACACACTTTCTCAAACACACATACACACACTCAAAAAGACCAGTGGCGTGCGAAGGCAGCTGTCTTGGMAAACAAACACTCACACGTCCAGTCCGTGGGAGATAACATCTAACATATGATATATAGAGCGGTATTTCACCTACGGTTAAAGCTAATATTACTATTGACAAACCACCTTTATCACAGTGACACAAATACATTACATTTGTGCTCCTATGTTAATGAAGAATCAAAGATTGGTTTCCTTGAACATCAAAAAAAATACATCAGCATTGAAAGAATGCTGAGTGTTACGCAATCAACAATATTTGAATTACAGTACATACTACAATACAATACAGTATACATTGCTAATCAACTATTTTAAATGTGAAGGACTGTAATCAATAATAACACTGTTATCCTGAGTACAGTCCCACCCACAGACTGAGCCTCTCTACACCACGTTCTATTTACTCCCTGAACAGGAACTGTTGAGGTGATCAACTAACTCACTATGATGGTTTCTAATGACGGAAGCTAAATATAAAAATTACTTTCAGTGCCCATCATTCTGGATATGATCAGACAGTTTACTGTTTGTTGTTACCATGTTTGTTTGTGTATCTGGAGTATCAGGGCTCTACAGTGTAAACAACTAGCTGAGGAATACAGCCAGACCCCAGGGACAATACAACAGTCAATACAGCCAATGGCCATCTGTTTTCACTGAGATGATGGTTCTTCAACAGAGTAAAGAGAGACCACACAGAACATGCAATTAACCAACAGTCTAATTCAGAACACACATCTGTCCATGCCCTGAGGCCAGGCTGGAGATTCTATTCTGAACGGTTCTAAAGGTTGGGCCTCTGTCTGTTTTTTTTTTCCTAATGTGTGTACACAAACAGAAATAGATGATTGAGAAGAAGCGAAGAGGGCTAGAAGTATGGCTCATCTGATCAATAGACTGTGAATATGTCCCAAATGGCACCCTATTCCCTATATAGTGCACTACTTTTGAGCAGAGCCCTGTAGGGAATAGGGTGCCATTTAGGACACAATCTGTCACCCTCTGCAATAGTCCTAGACAGCATTATATTAACTGGCCTTTTTTATAGTGACAAAAAATAATCAGTTCAGACTATTGTCTTATTGACCTTAGGGCTCGATTCAATCCTTACCTCGGAAGTTCAGCTCGATTGAAATTGAAAGGTCATTTCCGATTGTGCCGACATATGCAGCATTTACAGGGAATGCGGGAACATTACAATCGCGCTGAACTTCTGCGATACGGATCGAATAGAGCCCTTGGTTACATGCACTGAATAAGAAGTCGCTCTGGATAAATGACAAATGTAAAATGTCTTTAGCTTATAGCTACCTCTGGCAGTTCATTTGGCTCCTCAAAGTTCAGTCCGCCGATCATCACCATATTAGGCATCAGAGGCCTGGGGAACTCGAAGGTAAAGTCGTTGCGCTCCAGCCACAGTGATGCCTTCTTCATCAGCTCTGGGATGGTGGTCTCTCTCCCCAGGATCTCTGAGGCGAGGACGTTGACATCAGAGTACAGGTACCTGCAGGACAAGGGTTTGAGGTCAGGGCAGCCATACTCAATAGGCGGACCGCGGACTGGATCTAGACCCAAAACGGGGTCAAAACGGACCGTGGGTCCTAACAAAAAATATATACAGTTTAGTGAAGGGAATTCGGTCTGGATTTTTTTCCTTCAATCCATGGCATAATGTGTAGAATTGCAGGAAACTAGCAATTTGTTATCTGCCAACAAGAGGGGTGTGAACAGTTTGGGATCGCATGGGTTGCGAGGAGCGGGTTTGTTACTTCACTGATAAATGCCAATATCCATCCGGACCTTTGCCACCTAGGAAATTTGTCTGACCAGACCTTCTGAAATGCTATTTGAGTACCCCTGTTTTAGGGTTAGGGTTGACATTAGAGTACAAGTACCTGCAGGCCAGGGGGCGGAGCAACGCCCAAAGGAAGTTGACGCTCCTCTGCCTCAGGGTCATGTGATCAGTGAAGTGAGTAAAGCGTCCAGGAGTGTAGGAGGGGGGGCTGGGGCACTGGGAGGCCTCAAGATCCGTTCCACAAGGCAGGCCATTCTGAATGTAGATGGCAGGCAGGGAGAGGAGTGCTCCTACAATCACGCCCAATGGCTCAAAGGGATCAGTCAGTATGCCATCAAACCCCTGCTCCCTCAGAGTCTGCATCATGTCCTGGTTGGATAGCAGGCTGTCACAATTGTTACGGGTGTAGTTCCTGAGAACCGTCAGGGTCTGGTAGTAGCTCCACATCCTGCTGATGTCGTTGGAGGTGTCGGAGGCCATGATGGTGTCCAGGTTGGCCCTCTGAATGGTCTGGAGCTGGGCACGGGTGTAGGGCACGGGGTAGGTCAGTGTGATGGTGTGTTCCGATGGACCCAGAGAGCCACTTACCTCTGGAATCACCACCACCACCTGGTTTCCGCGGCGACCCAGCTCCTCCACCAATGGTTTCATGCCCGTCCAATGGCTGCCGTCGGCTGGGATCACCAGGAGTTTACCGGCCCGGCAGGACACCACCAGACACAGAGAGAGGACCAGGCCTGCTGCTGCTCCCCTCAACCATACCCCTCCTCCAGCCATAACACAGCAGTACAGTACAGTCACACTGTAGGATAGACAGAACAGTATACACAGTTAGAGTAACAGAACTGTGCTTCCTAGCAGAGAACCAAGTGTTTAAATAGAAAAGGGTGTGTCCTTATCAGGGGCTGGCCTGATTCAACCGGCTGAAATCAAGACTTCACCACTAAACAAGCAAAAAGTTGTTTGACAGTTGTTCATTTCATTGGCCATAGTGCCAAACAACAATGAGCTGTGCATTCAGAAATGTGTTCACTACAACCGGGTGTCATGCTGTCAAATGGGAGCTGATGCAGTGTTTGAAGAGGGATCTGTCTGCACCAAGATGCAACGTCATACTCATTCTGTGCAATAGCATGCTGCACTACTCGACCTATAGTCATGCTGTATGTGAGAGAAAAGGCAACATCCAACTGGGCAGAAACTGGTTGAATCAAGTGTTTCAAAGGAATTTGTCAACATATTGTGACGTGGAATCAAAGTGGAAAATACAATGGATTTTTTTTAAAGTAATGTTGAAAGAAAAAATGCTATTGCAACCTCTTTGCAATAAGGAATTGAGACCAAAAGCTTGAAGTTTCAAGTGTTTAATACAGTCAGCTGAGGGCAAATATTTAGAAAGTTCACAAAACATCTTATACTCTTCCCTCTTTGTAGGTGTCACCTCCCCAGCCATACATTTTATGACCCCAATGAGTTTCCCTCCTTTCCCCTGTGGAATGTCCATGGTCCTCTCTTTGTTTAGCCAGATGTCAGAATCACACCCCGTCCATCTTCTGTTCTGGGCCTGACCCTGCTCTCTGATCCTGGCAATTTCCTCTTATCTGATTAGGTTAATCTTTCTAAATGAGCACACACACAGTTTCATGGCCTAAACTCAGCGTAGTCATTCACTAAACAGGATACAAACAAACTACAGTTTAACTTGAAACATGTTACATTTTGACAGAATCCATCAGTCCCCCCTATTAAACCATAAACACTTCTTATTGTTTAATATCACTAAACAATCATTCAACTGCCAGCTGTAGACTTAATTCTTTTGGTTTTCTCTAGACCGGAGAGTGTGATCGAAACAGACTTGATAGATATAGAAAAGACTAGAAGACACAAAACAAAAAAACACTGAGTTAAAACAATCCTAAATTCTACTGATTATCATAAGCATCTATGTAGATACATGTATAAACTAAATCTCTGACCACAGCTTGAGGGACCCAACTGACAAAATCTCTTGCTACCCCTGAACCCTATACCCACTGATATGCATTTCTGCTAAGGTCCACAAAAAGTAGGGCTCTAAATATCCCCATTATGCTTTTCCTCAGTCTTCCATCAAGGGCTACAGGGTCACAAGAGATGTTTTTCAGCCACGTCCTCCTCACTGCATTCACCTCCTAAAGCTGCCCTAAAGATGCAAGCCGTAGCCTGAATCAATTTCACCTCCTCTTGTGGAAAATCCGCACTATAGATGCGTTTCAACAACAAAGCTTTACTATATGGAAACCTAACAATGCCATCAGAGCTACACCCGTAACTGCCAACACTGCCCATGCCGCATATTCCAACATCCACCTTATTTGATCAATAGTCCAATACCATGCTGTTCCTACAGCACCTTCCACAACCTTAAGTGTATTTTGTTATTACTCCCAATGTAACAGCAGTAAGTATTGTTACAGCTTTAACTCTGTCACTGTCAGTAACTTTCATCACTGGCTTTGCCGTTAGATCTATGATTGAGTTTGTGATATTCTCTGCCTTTTCCCCAGTCCTCTCCTAACCTTTTCCTGACCAGCTTATCTATTGCCTCCTTATGTTGTGCTACAGTAGGGACTGGCGAGTAATAATTACCATTACTCAGATCTGGATCACATCTCTCATCCCACAGCATACCCACCCCCCTGTGAAAACCCTAATTGTTTTTCCGCAATCCCTCTACAAATTTCTGTTACCGTGTCTTGGTCCCAGTTCTCTGGGATGTATGTCAATGGATTATATGTGGCTATTAAAGTCTGAAATTGTAAAACTATTTCAGCAACGGTTATGATCACCCTGCTAGAGTCCTCCATGTTGAGCTTATCCTCATAGTAGTCCTCCCACTCAGCACAGACAACTGTCTTTCCCACACTACGCACTATTCCCTGTATAACTCTACACAGTGGAGTGGTATCATTCTCTAATGAGTCTATCACCCATTTTCTTAATTTATAGGCGAGGCATCCCTCCGCTTCTGTCACAATTATTGCTCTATTTCCTGTCCCAGTAAAGACTATGGCCTTGGTTTTCGAGATACCCTGGAGTGGGCTTACATGGGTTACCCCCACATCCGACACCAACACACCATAGGAATGTCCTGTACTTCCACCACTCTGCCACAGACATTGGTGTATATTTGTCTCATGAACTAAATTAGGGCCTAACCGAGCCTGTAAATAAGCCTTCATCTGCTCATATCCCTCGCTTTCCTCATGCCTATTAACGACAAGGACTATTTGGTCATTATACTCTCTTCGGATAATATTGTCCACGGTCTGATTGCCCCAACAAGATATTTCTCCCCAGATCCTTGGTCTCTCACTATCTAAAATCTTCCTTGACCATTTAATTCCTGTTGGTGTTGGGTAATACGGAGTGACAGGTATGTAAAACCTCTTGCTCCGATATACTGTAATTCCCTCTCTTTCGTWTCTGTAGCTTCACCTAGCTTGACGTCCTGTGTCGTAGAACTCTCAGAAGTTTTGTCCTCTGCCCACACTAACTTGGAAGTTAGACTCCAGTTAAAAGAACAGCAGTTACTATCGCACACAATGCCAAGTTGAGGGAGGGACGAGAATCTAGTTTCATTCCTCAAACTATCTGTCCATTGTGTTCTTTCCAAATTCCTGTTTGTAAGAGAACCATCCCCTTATCAAATGGAGCCACCCATATCACCATGCCCTTATGATTAGTTACGCTCACGGCTTCAGCAACTTTGGATGTTACCCTCTCCCAATGAACCCGAGTGTCTTCGTATCGAGCTATCCACTCTATATAAAGTGTTATTTGATCTTCTCCCCTCGGAGTGGTAGGGATTTATAGCAGCCGCAAAAAACACTACCTCAACTAAAATGTCCCTAGGCCCCACATTATTGCCCTTTTACAGAGTGATCTACACTCCTTCTTTTCCATCATCACCTATATCAAAACTTGCTCTAGCCTCTCCATCTTGCTCGGCCTCTCCCAAGTCAGTAGGTGTTGGTGCAGCTTTCACCTGGGACACGTGGATCCAGGCCTTCCTTCCCGACACCTTCACTGCTGTGTCAGTCACTAGTAGGACAGTGTGGGGTCTGGTCCACCTGGGCTGAAAAGTACCCAGTTGATGAACCTTCAAGCACACGTAGTCTCCCGGCTCTAGTGAGTGTGCTTTCCAATCCTGAGGGAGTCTACGGTGGGTCTCTTTCACCTGGGAAGATACACACTGTAACGCATGGGTCATTTCCTGACAATATGACAACATAGACTCTCCCAGTATGGCCAAATCACTCATTTGTGACGTGAATAACAGCACCCGGTACTCCCATCGGTCTCCCACTTACCCCTTCATGTGGCATGAGTCCTGTGGTGGCGTTGGAATCGTATCCAACCTAACAAACTCTGAGTCATATGTTCCTTAATCACTCTTCAGGAGATGTGATGATATTATTACTGCAAACTTCCCTTCCGTTGATGTGACCTGCTGTATACAGGAATTTGTGGCTTTCCTTTTAATCGTTCTACCTTCTTTGACAAACCCCTCATTGAAAGTTGACAATAGTATACTATCTCTGCCACTATCACCATGATCTGGGTCTGTGTGACATTTAATTTACTTTATATTAGTCTCTGTATTCTATATTGTGCAGTTAGCTGTCCTCTCCTACGAGCTATCTCCTGTAACAATATACAAAGTGGTACCTTTTCCCAGAGACTCTATTACCCACTTAATGTATGCGCCTCCCCCAGTCACATTCAATTCCGCTTTCCCAATTCCCTATAACGTTAATGCCAAAGAGCATAACCACACACTGTTGAAACCATTTTTCAAATTGTTCTATACTCCCTAATCATAGTGTCTAGCTCACAGCAGATACAGGGTCAGGGAGTTACATCACTAACCTCTCGGGAGAAATCCCAACAATACAGCATCCCCAATCTGGTGAAATATATATCAAAACAAATACAGAAACACTAACCGACATAACTGCCTGTTAAATCAAAGATGAAAAACTTAGGTTATTAACATCCAATTAGAATTACAACTCTTGATAAGTCCATAAGGAAATGATTGTATCCCATAAGGTAAAGGTAAAATAGACTATACTTTAAAAAGTCCATTGTTTCTAGTAAGATTGATCAGGCCTCACCAGAAAGTCTGGACAAAGGTCATTCACCACCATTAAGTATTTCCTTTCCCTTTCTTTCCCTTTCCTTCAGAAACCATGTAAATTTAAGACACTGACAATAAATCCCACGATATTAACACCACTAACCCATATTCATTATCAGTAAATTGTGTTTGCATGCTGGTGTGTGTGTTAAACCGTATGGCGAAAACACACACGGCCAGGCCTTACTTATCTGGGAGCTCATTTACAGGCCTAATCCTTCCAAAGAGAAAGAAAATGACACCCCTCCTCTCCTGGAAGAGAAAGTGTACACTTCGTTGGCATTCACTATGCTACATCTTAATCAGCAACTCGTACGTTTTAATTACAAACCAAACTCAATGATAAATCCACTGTCCTCCCTCCAATCATTAATCTTTTGTTTTAATCCACTCCATTGTTTATATGGACTTAATTTAGCATGTACTACCCTTAGACACGGCAACATTTATCTCCAACGATTCACTCCCGTAATGACTGGTCTCTCTTCTCCATGATTTTCCATGACCACTGCACTACAACATTTTAAAAAGGTAATTTTAGGTTTGGCAACCCCAACTCTAATTTCTCGTGACCTTCTCCCAATATTAACTCTTATCTAATTTCCAGTGACCCATCCACACTTTTGTCAATTCTATAAATCTATTTCAGAGTAAGACGAAATAAAATATCTCACGAGATTAGAAACCCCCCAAGGTTTTCTGAGTTTACAAGGAGTATTTTTCTGTTCCGATTCTAACTTGTTACCTTTTAGACTCCATTGTCTTTGATTCTCGCAAGGATTTTCCAACCCCAAAGTCGTCTCCACTTCATTCTGTGTATTGTTACTGGACCTATGTTGAAAGATATGGTAAATAGATCCCAGGCATCTATTAAAAGGTTGTGTGAGACGTCTCCCTTCACATATAACGTAATCTCTATGAACCACTATTGATTGAACCGAGGCCATGCACCGCTATTTGTTCCTGTCCCGCTGCCTTTAACAGTGTTTGCGTCTGTTCTTTTGTCAAAGATGCAACCCTTGCATTGCTACATTCCCTCCGAATGCACAGGGTGTAGTAGGCTCCATTACCACTACACTCATTCTTCCAATGACCCACAGCCCCACATCTAAGACAGGGATCTATCTCCCTAAGCTTTGATGTTTTTTCGCTACGTTTGTCTTAACTTGGCCATTGAAACCACTGTCAGTGACATTCACATTGGCTGTATTAACCCCTCACACGACTGCGCAGTGAGCAGAGTTATATTCCACTCTCAAAGCATCCTACTCTATTTCATCCAATATCCCCGCATTTGCCGTTTTGATAACAGGTTTCAAACCTGCCATCAAAGCAGACGTACATATTCTATCAATGTTTTCACGAGCCCAGTCTTTTTGCAGCTGAGCACTAATCTACTAATTCTGGGTTTAAACCTCTCCCGACGGTATCCAGGGTGTTTAAATCTCCACACCCTAATACACTCCGATTTTAACTATTGTTACTATTTCTTTCTCACAAATGTTCCAACTATTTATTTACTTATTTCTACAAATTCATATATATATATATATATATCTTTCCACCAGTTCCCATACTAAAATCCCAGGCTCACTACTGTTCAAAGGTTTGGACTCACTTATAAATGTCCTTGTTTTTGAAAGAAAAGCACATTTTTTGTCCATTAAAATAACATCAAATTGATAAAAAGAAATACAGTGTAGACATTGTTAATGTTCTAAATGACTTTTGTAGCTGGAAATGACTGATTGTTTTATGAAATATCTACATAGGCGTACAGAGGCCCATTATCAGCAACCATCACTCCTGTGTTCCAATGGCACGTTGTGTTAGCTAATCCAAGTCTATCATTTTAAAAGGCTAATTTATCATTAGAAAACCCTTTCGCAATTATGTTAGCACAGCTGAAACTGTTGTTCTAATTAAAGAAGCAATAAAACTGTCCTTCTTAAGACTAGTTGAGTATCTGGAGCATCAGCATTTGTAGGTTCGATTACAGGCTCAAAATGGCCAGAAGCAAAGTACTTTCTTCTGAAACTCGTCAGTCTATTCTTGTTCTGTGAAATGAAGGATATTCCAAGCGAGAAACTGCCAAGAAACTGAAGATCTTGTGCAATGCTGTGCACTACTCCCTTCACAGAACAGTGCAAACTGGCTCTAAGCAGAATAGAAAGAGGAGTGGGAGGCCCTGGTGCACAACTGAGCACACACCGATACTGGCAGAATGTACATTTACATACAGTATATTGATCTTATATTTCTAGCATAAACTTTTCTCATCACTTGTGGTAATGACAGATTGATATCGCAATGCATTCTCAGTCTAAATGATTATATATTTCACAGTGTGCAGACCTCCACAATCAACCTGATACCCCAAATAAACAATTTTGGATAAGCCTAAATCAATTACGGGCACGGTTGACCAACCCCCTCCCTTCCGGCAATCATCCTTCTGGCGTTTCTTCATGTTCTTCTTCAGATAGTGTTTCAGTTCATCCTCCCAATGGCACATGTTCAAAGTGGATGGCCCTTGATAATGTCTCTCACCTGTCCTTTAGAGTCCATTATGTCTTGTTCGTTTTCCTACCAGTACACCAGCAAGTTTGGACGGGATCTCTCTCCATGCTCACTCCACGTGGACTCATGTCGCACTCCTGAGAGAAAAGGCAGTTGATAGCTTCGACTGGATGCTGTGTACAGGTTGCTGGCTCGGACTCAGGTCTCATGGTAGAAGGACTAAACTGAACACCATTGTCGCCATTGCTTCAGACGGTTAGGGGGGAGTTGAGGTTCACACTGTTCTTGGTCAAATTATCTCTTCCATGCATCTAAAAACCATCTGTGGTCACCTTCACCATAACCCCGAGAGAGGACAGACCAGAACAACATTTTAGGTTAGGGTATTTCTGATTCAGGAAATCCAAATGTATTTACTGTTTGACAAATTATTACGACCTGATTCAGGAAATCCAGACAAATTATTTACTGTATGACAAATTATTACTACTACCAATATTCTTAATACAGATATCTAAAACAATTTTCAAAGAGAATAACAACACAGTTAAAACCATTTTTTCTTCTCCAAATGTCATTTTTGCGATCACGCTGCAGAGTTACAGGGTCAGGGAGTTAGAGGGCTAATCCTTAGGGAGAAATCCAGACCATCCAGCAGACCCAATCTAGTGAGATTTGTTATTGAAACAAGACAAAAAGAAAAAAGAAAAGAAAAGAAAGCAGCAACAGCAATGCACATCACTTGAGGTGGGGAAAACTTAAATAATTTGGAGTAATTGTCAACCATTACCAAGATATATTTATTCCTTTTATAGGCAGACATGTGAACAAAAACAATTTGCATATCTACCAAAGGGCCAGGGCTCCATAGGACCGGTAATTCCCCCTTTGTACACACGACTCACATCGGGATTCATGTGTCCAAAAAATCTAAAATAAACAAATTAGAATATCAAATTAGAATTACAACTCTTGATAACTCCATAAGGAAATAATTGTGTTTGTGGTAAAAAATTGTTGGGTAAAAACAAACAAAATGGCCAATCTTTACTTAATTTGGGAGCTCCCTTGACAGCTGGATTCGGGTACATTTAACTGCTCTCCTAAAGCACTTGCCTTAGGAAGCCTTTCAAAGGGAGAGATACAAATTAAACTTGGTAGCGGACATTCCATCAGTCGTATACAGAATTATACTTCAGACACATGATACAATGTACCGTCAAGCTGAATATGCACCTTCTAAAGTACACAATCCCAGAGCCCCTCTCTTGTAATCATTGTCATTTTGACCTGTTGCATTGACATACAATTCTGTACAAACTGTCCCAGGGACATAAACTTAGTCGAAAATATAAAAAACCTGTTTAACATTTTACATTTTACATTTTAATCATTTAGCAGACGCTCTTATCCAGAGCGACTTACAGTAGAGTGCATACATTTTTTTAKATTTTTACATACTGAGACAAGGATATCCCTACCGGCCAAGAGCAGACGCTCTTATCCAGAGCGACTTACAGTAGAGTGCATACATTTTATTACATTTTTTTTTTACATGCTGAGACAAGGATATCCCTACCGGCCAAACCCTCCCTACCGGCCAAACCCTCCCTAACCCGGACGACGCTATGCCAATTGTGCGTCGCCCCACGGATCTCCCGGTTGCGGCCGGCTGCGACAGAGCCTGGGCGCGAACATCTGCTGGGACCTTTCAAAACGTTGGTGCTGTCTTATCTGCTCAACATTCGGTATTAAAAACATTTACTTGGATCTACTTCAATTCTGGACACAGTTCCACGTAATGAAAACAGATTATTGTTTTAGATGGCATTACCTAATTAAATCACTGGTGCTACCCAAACTATAGAATTGTGTAATAAATTGTCAAAAACATCTTATTCAATTGTTCATACCTCCATCCAAAATTCCCCCACTATGTCCCTTACAGCCAGTTTGAGTACAGTGTGTACTGGCGGCTATCTATTGTTCCACAGGAAGCTTATCTCTAACCCAAACAACAGATGACTTAAACACGAGAGCAGTGGACCAGGCCTTGAAGAGGGAATGGCCTCTAATTTAATATCAGTCCCAATGCTCAATCCCTCTGTCTTACTACTTCAAATGACTAAGATATTGCATTATTGGAGTGCTATCTGAAAGCCAATTGCAGATACTGATAGAGAGGATTCATTCAATCAGTCACTTGCATGAACACAGAAAACAGTTATTAGAAAAGCACAAACCTAGAACACAAATGTATGGGTAGAAAAGCACCAACATGAAATGTTCCATCACACTACATCAAGTCAAACTTTAAATAATGTGTGATTTGATTTAGTCCTATTCTTTTTGGTTGAGATGTAGACATGAGATGTAGACATTCTTTGGCCTGTAAGACTGTAAAAACACCAGGAAATCTGCTCCAAMAAATTTTTATTTMGGAAATCTGTTCCCAAGTATTCCCATACGTAAAAGAGACACGTGATATAAGCAAGGTTTGAAATTATTGTTTTAGTCAAATATTATATCTGTTTGAGCTTCTTGCAGTCTACAAATTATTTGTAATTATGTTCTGGCCCCTCAACCATCCACTCAAGAAAGAATTGGCCCGTAGCTGAATCTAGTTGATGATCCCTGAACACAGGATGTTGGTGGCACCTTAATTGGGGAGAATGGGCTCGTGGTAATGGCTGGAGCAGAATAGGAGGAATGGTATCAAATACATCAAACACATGGTTTCCATGTGTTTGATGCCATTCCATTCGCTCTGTTCCAGACATTATTATGAGCCGTCCTCCCCTCAGCAGCCTCCACTGTCCCTGAACTAATGTAACAGTATTTATTCAACCTTAAAATGAGTAACACATCCATGGACACATTGAGGTTACTGTAACTACAAATGTCTTATTTAATCATAGAAATCGGGCATGTTCAAGGAAGCATGCAAAGGTCGCAGGTCTATGGATATTTTCACCATTGCTATAATAATCTGCGCAGAATCTCAATGAAACCTCAACTACAATCCAGGTCATTTGGTTATGCTATTTGATAAAGCACAGTGATAACACATTAAGTTGTTTGTATAAATACAAAATATCTGACATTGTTTTCCCATTTTAATTTTGTTTTGCTTTTAAATGGTTGAAAGTGTAGTGATAACACATTGGGAATTCAACAAACTTCTGGCTGGCTAGGTTGAAATCTCATTGATCAACATCTCAACCAAATATTAAAATGTCCACGTTGAACTGCCGTGGTGTGCACAGTGGAATGTTTCAGACAGACCATCTCTGTACCCAAAACTAATATCACAAACCTTTGGTTGTGTGGCAATAAACACATTTATATTCAGATCTATCAGGCTGGCAGTAACAGCAGACTGTTATCTGTTATTAGTAATAAAGTAATTAGTGAAAGTTCTAGCAAGCTGATTGGTGATTAATCTACCTGATCAGAACCCTACCTCTGCCCAGCCCACTGATAATATAACAAATACATAATATATGCCATTTTATCAGACATTTTTCTCCAAAACAACTTAGTCATGTATGCATTAATTTTACATTTGGGTGGCGCTGGGAATTGAACCAACAATCCTGAAGTTCTAAATGCCATGCTCTATTGTACAGAGTGATTAACCAGCTTTCCATTACTTTGACTAATGTCAGATAACAGAGTGAGTCTGATGTTTTTGCCAGTGACTCTGCACCCAGCCCAGAGCAGAGCCCTCTGGTTCAGAAGTGAAGCAGTTTGAATGAATGGGAGCTGCTGTGTAAACCAAGGTCTGGCCATGATGACTTGACAATATTTCAGTGTGAAAAAGAAAGCTCAATCTCCAAAACAGTTTGGTACATAATGATACAATCACTCAGACTGTTCCACTATTGGTAGACTAGATGTGGAGGGGTAAATTCCCTTTTAATTCCAGTGATTCCAGAGAGAAATATCCTCACAGAAAAGAATGAGAGAATTGCAGATTTTAAATGTGGGTTCATTTCAGCCTTGATCTGAAAGCCATGTCCCAAACATATTAACAGGGATCTGTCGTTTTCTATCGCTTTCCCTCATTCAATTTCCGATAATTATGTTAACTTAAGTAACTTTATTGAACCACTCTTCTCCTTTTATCTTTCATCCCCCGCCCTCCCTTTGGCAAATCTGAGGACGACTCCATTTTCTTTTCCCGTCCTACAGGCAGAAATTCAAACAGGATGTACCCGTGACAAGAACTATTCAACGCTGGTCTGACCAATCGGAATCCACGCTTCAAGATTGTTTTGATCACGAGGACTGGCAAATGTTCCGGGCAGCCTCCGAGAATAATATCGATTTATACGCTGATTCGGTGAGTGAGTTTATAAGGAAGTGCATTGGAGATGTTGTACCTACTGTGACTATTAAAACCTATCCTAACCAGGAACTGTGTAGTTATTCCCTCCGCAAGGCAATCAAACAAGCGAAATGTCGGTATAGGGACAAAGTGGAATCACAATTCAACGGCTGTGGCAGGGTCTACAGGCATCCACGGACTACAAAAAGAAAACCACCGACGTCACTCTTCCAGACAAACTAAACACCTTCTTTGCCCGTTTTGAGGATAATACAGTGCCACCGATGAAGCCCACTACCAAGGACAGCGGGCCCTCCTTCTCCGTGGCCGACGTGAATAAGACATTTAAACATGTTAACCCTCGCAAGGCTGCCGGCCCAGACGGCATCCCTAGCCGCGTCCTCAGAGCATGCGCAGATCAGCTGGCTGGTGTGTTTACGGACATATTCAATCTCTCCCTATCCCAGCCTGCTGTCCCCAAATGCTTCAATATGGCCGCCATTGTTCCTGTACCCAAGAAGGCAAATGTAACTGAACTAAATGACTATTGCCCCGTAGCACTCACTGCTGTCATTATGAAGTGCTTTGAGAGACTAGTCAAAGAACATATTACCTCTACCTTACCCAAAACCCACTTCAATTTGCTTACCGCCCCAAAAGGTCCACAGACGATGTAATCGCCATCACACTGCACACTGCCCTATCCCATCTGGATGAGGTATTCCTATGTAAGAATGAATGCTGTTCATTGACTACAGCTCAGCATTCAACACCATAGTACCCCCCAAGCTCATCATTAAGCTTGAGGCCCTGGGTCTCAACCCCACCCTGTGCAATTGGGTCCTGGACTTCCTGACAAGCCGCCCCCAGGTGGTGAAGGTAGGAAACAACACCTCCACTTTTCTGATCCTCAACACTGGGGCCCCACAAGGGTGCGTATTCAGCCCCCTCCTGTACTCCCTGTTCACCCATGACTGCGTGGCCATGCAGTTTGCAGACGACACAACAATAGTAGGCTTGATTACCAACAACGACGAGACCGCCTACAGGGAGGACGTGAGGGCTCAGGAGGCTGAAGAAATGTGTATTGTCACCTAAAACCCTCACAAACTTTTACAGATGCACAATTGAGAAAATCCTGTCGGGCTGTATCACCGCCTGGTATGGCAACTGCACCTCCCACAACCGCAAGGATTTCCAGAGAGTGGTGCGGTCTGCACAACGCATCACCGGGGGCAAACTACCTGCCCTCCAGGACACCTAAAGCACCCGATGTCACAGAAAGGCCAAAAAGATCATCAAGGACAACAACCACCCAAGCCACTGCCTGTTCACCTTGCTACCATCCAGAAGGCAAGGTCAGTACAGATGCATCAAAGCTGGGACCGAGAGACTGAAAAACAGCTTCTATCTCAAGGCCATCAGACTGTTAAACAGCCATCACTAACACAGAGGCTGCTTCCTACATACAGATTTGAAATCATTGGCCACTTTAATAAATGGATCACTAGTCACTTTAATAATGCCACTTTAATAATGTTTACATATCTTGCATTACTCATCTCATATGTATATACTGTATTTTATACCATCTATTGCATCTTGCCTATGCTGCTCGGTCATCGCTCATCCATATGTATATATTCTTATTCCATCCCTTTACTTAGATTTGTGTGTATTAGGTAGTTGTTGTGGATTTGTTAGATTACTGTTAGATGTTACTGCACTGTCGGAACTAGAAGCACAAGCATTTCGCTACACTCGCAATAACATCTGCTAACCATGTTACCAATAAAATTGGATTCGATTTAGACACAAAGCTTACTATGCCCTCTAGTGGTGGGATGGTACAATGACACACTTTAATATTTCTATTTTTTTTACATTTACAGGGAGTCAATGCTGAGACAAGTATATTTTTTCCTGGTGAGCCCTGTATAGCACCACAATACACATCCAAATAGAAGAAACACATGAAACTACAGATTCATATACACATTAAAATACACTTTATTATACACAACAATACAGATAAAGCTAAACGCAATCATAAAAAACAGACATATTCTTCAATAAAAAGGTCCCCTTACAGCCATCTGAAATGCCCTAGAAGTACCAATTCATATTTTTTAAGTTCATTGTAGATCATTCCACACACAAGGCGCAAGGAAACCGACCTAACTCTCTAGACACCAAAGGAGTCTCCAGAGTTAACCAACCCTGTGAACAGGTTGGATAACATGTCATTGTAAATCTTAACAGTGATGTTAGGTAAGTCGGAAGTTTGTGGAGCAGGGCTTGTAAACAAAAAGAGTGTAAGGATGTGATCGATGTCACTTCAAAGAGGTCCAGCCAACCTTTTGGTAAAGAATGCAGTGAAGAGTAATAATACTATTTTCTGTGATAAAACTCAAGGCGCTATGAAAAACGGCATCAAGGTGTTTAAGAGTAGAGGCAGCTGCACTTTCATAAATAGACTGAACAAAAATATAAATGCAACATACAACAATTTCAAAGATTTTACTGAGTTACAGTTTATATATGGAAATCAGTCAATTGAAATAAACTCATTAGGCCACAGTCTATGTATTTCACATGAAATGGGAATACGAATATGCATCTGTATACCTTAAAAAAAAAAAAATGTAAGTAGGGGTGTGGATCAGAAAACAAGTCCGTACCTGGTGTGACCACCATTTGCCAAATGCAGCGTGACACATCTCCTTCGCATAGAGTTGATCAGGCTGTTTATTGTGGCCTGTGGAATGTTGTCCCACTCTTCCTCAATGGCTGTGCAAAGTTGTTGGGTATTGGCAGGAACTTAAAAACGCTGTCGTACATGTTAATACAGAGCATCCCAAACCTGCTCAATGGGTGACATGTCTGGTGAGTATACAGGCAATGGAAGAACTGGGACATTTTCAGCTCCAGGAATTGTGTTCAGATCCTTGCGACATGGGCCATGCATTATCATTCTGAAACATGAGGTGATGGTGGTGGACGAATGGCACGACAATGGGCCTCAGGATCTTGTCACGGTATCTCTGTGCATTCAAATTGCCATCAATATAATACAATTGTGTTCGTTGTCCATATCTTATGCCTGCGCATACTATAACCACACCGCCACCATGGTGCACTCTGTTCACAACGTTGACATCAGCAAACCGCTCGCCCACACGACGCCATACATGTGGTCTGCGGTTGTGAGGCCAGTTGCATCTACTGACAAATTCTCTAAAATGATGTTGGAGGCAGCTTATGGTAGAGAAATGAACATAAAATGTTCTGGCAACGGCTCTTGTGGACATTCTTTCAGTCAGCTGCCAATACATGCCAATTGCACGCTCCCTCAACTTGAGACATTTGTGGCATTCTATTGTGTGACGACAACTGCACATTTTAGTGGCTATTTATTGTCCCCAGCACAAGGTGCACCTGTGTAATGATCATGCTGTTTAATCAGTTTCTTGATATGCCTCACATGTCAGGTGGATGGATTATCTTGGCAAATGAAAAATGAGGATGTAAACAAATTTCTGCACACAATTTGAGAGAAATAGAATGTTTGTGGGTATGGAACATTTCTGGGATCTTTTATTTCAGCTCATGAAACATGGGACCAGCACTTTAAATGTTGTTTATATCTTGTTCAGTGTACATATCACTTTGCAAGCCAGCATAATGTGACTTGTTGAAGTACACAAGACTGAAAATGGATGAATGCAACAACCATGTCAACCATGGCTAGGTTTCCATCCAATTGGTGACAGATTTTCATGCTAATATAAAAAAAATCTGCATAAAAACAATAACTATTCAGAGCTGAGATTGAGCGGAGATTGTTGTATGCAAAGCCAGGCACACAAAAGAGCCCTGGAAAGGCCTACGACAAATTGTAGCCAGAAGGACTACTGTACCCTTAAGGGATCTGTGGGAGATTATATAATTGGATCTTGAGTTGTATTATTTGGACGGTTGATACAGGTTTATATTGGGACAGCTCCCTCACGGTTACCCCTCACTTTTTGTGAAATGGAAAATGGGACCACACACACAACCAGTCCCATCTTGTTTAATGCCATGATAAATGATATTTTTAACTCCATGGGACTGGAACATGGGCATCACAATATGGTGATGTGGCAATATAGATATGAGACATATGATGGTGTGTATTGACATTATGGACAGTATATAGGAAGAACCTTGCCTATAATACGGTATATACATATGAAGTGGGTAAAACGGTATGTAAACGTTATTCAAGTGACCAGTGTTTAATGACTGTGTACAAGGGCAGCCGTCTATAAGATGCAGGGTGGTGTACCGGGTGGTAGCCGGCTAGTAACAGTGACACAATCTCAGGGCAGGGTACTGGGCGGAGGCTGGCTAGTAGTGAATAGTCAACAGTCTGATTGCCTGAAGATAGAAGCTGGCTTTCAGTTTCTCGGTCCCAGCTTTGTTGCACCTGTACTGTCTCCACCTTCAGGCCGTGGTTCAGTTGGCTGATGTCCTTGTTGTGGATGTGATGATGTTAGATAGAAGCTGGCTTTCAGTCTCTCTTTCTTGTTTTTTGTGTGATGTGCCATAATGTGTTTGAATAGTAGCTGCTACATTAGGGTACTGTGGTCATAGAGGGTACAGGATACTGAGTTGGAGAGATTTCACCTTTAGTCTGGCCAGTGGAGGGTTTCAATCCAAAGCATGGAATCTCTTTCCTTTTATAATACTGAAGCACTTAGCTTACAGATAAATGGAATGTCTGGAAAAGACTGGCTCTTTAATGAGTGGACCTTAGCAATGACCTTGGTAGGAAAAACTCATAACTTCCAGCAAATTGAACATTTTAATAGAACATTATATATATTTTTTACATTGCTCCTACCTAGAATTGGATTCTTTGCAAATAAAGTTTACGTAGTGGTGATTGTCTTTCTTAGCTTTTGTTTCATCAAAACAAAAATGTCAATTTGAGAAACCTATCCTAATTTCCTGGCTTAATTTTGACAGTGCCAAGTAGAATGTCAGAGAATTAGATGGTTGCTGARGCTGAGTAACCCTTCAATTACATCCTTATTTAGTCAGTCTAAATGCTGCTAGTTGACAGGCTGAACCATATCATTCTTTTAACAAGATCTGAAATATATAGGCACTTTGAACAAAGTGAGATCAAAGAGGGATCAATGGTCCAGTAGATGCTGTGAATGGGAGTGTGAATAACCCTTATTCAGCTCAGCTCAGCCTCTTGCTATTCCAGCTTGCTCATCTCATACAGTCATTTTTTTTTAAGCAGCAAATTGCTATGGCCCTGATTCCAACCTGAGTTAAGCGTGTGTAAATGGAACGTTATTCCCTTTTTATGCACTTCTCTTTCTATYTGTATTCTGACCTTGAACTTAAGCATGAGAATAGGGTGCTAATCACCTGCCATTCATTTTGGGTGGAGATGGAATAAATGAAGGTGTGCCTACAGATATGCAGTTTTCTGACCTTTACTTAATTCCCTAATAATTCCACCAACTTTACACATGACGAAACCATGAATAAGGTCCAGCGAACTACCAAGTGGAAAAATAATTGACTTTATTTTTTCCGATAGAAATAACACCATTGTCCATGCACTGTAATTTGCAACACTATTGATAAGAGCTAGGTAAATTAGTATTCTGTTTGGATAAGGGAATTGTAAATATAAATGGCACTTGTTTTAGATATATTTTACCTTATCGCTGGAGACATGTGAAACCAGTCATATGGCAGCAAACTGAAGCATATCAACTTTCCCACAGTAAAGTTTATGAAGTGCTGTGCCATTATGCAGAATAAACATTTTACAGCCTTTTAACTGGCAGGGATGGGCACTCTCAAATGTTGTAATTACAGGCTACCCCAACTTTTTAAGTACCACAATCAGTCTCGACCCTTAGTAGGCCTAATAACACATATTCAATTTACTGTTAGTTCCCTTCAGTTGGTATAGCCTACATTATCATTCCATACCACAATCAGTCTCGACCCTCAGTAGGCCTAATAACACATATTCAATTTACTGTTAGTTCCCTTCAGTTGGTATAGCCTACATTATCATTCCATACCACAATCAGTCTCGACCCTCAGTAGGCCTAATAACACATATTCAATTTACTGTTAGTTCCCTTCAGTTGGTATAGCCTACATTATCATTCCATTCCATTGTTTAGTTTACCTTCTTTTGCTTCCTTTGTGAACTCCATCACGGACATGTGGTTGTTGCGGGGATCATTCGTAATATTGAATGAAATTGTTATGGAGCAGAGCAGAGCACAGACCAAGACCGAACAGTTTGAACCCGACACTTGGCTATGTCATTAGATAGTTCCATGGCTAGTGCAGGCAATAAATGAGGGTATAGCCTGCTATTGTACACTATTCTCCCTATTATAATTGTATATACATTACCTTGGGTTAAACATAAACATTTTCTGAATGACTCAAACCACCATTTTTTATTCATCAATATATTTCATGCGTAGAGGCTCTCCAAACCAGTTTGCTTTTTAATGATTCATACAACCCTAAAATGTGCCTAAATCATTAACAAGATCAGAGTATTTTTAAATCTACCAGTTGGTGTTGAAACAGAGACGAATATGCATATATTTAGATGACTTTCATTGATCCCTATTTTCTGAACCTCTTCTCTCAATGTATTCTAGTCTGTAGACAAATTTCTAATTAAAGATACACCATCTTTAAAGGGATGGCTTTAGATAAATGTACTGAGAAGTGCGTAGGAATTTATGTCTCTCCTAAGTCAGAATGGGGCCCTTTATGATTACTGTTCAGCCTTTGAGTGAAAGAGAACAGCCGATAATATAATGACTTCTGTACATCTGAGGACTGCGGTATTGCAATCACAAAGACCGCCAGTCAAACATTGTCTGTGGAAGGTCTTCCAATGGCATGTACCTTTTTGTATTCTGACAAGGAAAAAGCATACTGGCAATACATTCAACCAAAGTGCATGGTTAGGGAACAAACTGAATGAACAAGTGCATTCTTATTTTATTTCCGTTTTCCTCTGAGAATGGCTAAAAACATTGTTTACAAGGTCAGCAAAGTAAGATTGTAGAACTGAACATGATTGAACAAACAAAAACATGGGTTACATTCAGCCAGTTAATCGTTTTCCTACGTTTCCCCACGAGGCGTACTATTCTTAACTTTGGTATGAAAGGTTGAACAATCAAATGTATTTATGAAGCCCTTCTTACATCAGCTGATGTCACAAAGTGCTGTACAGAAACCCAGCCTAAAACCCCAAACAGCAAGCAATGCAGGTGTAGAAGCACAGGGGCTAGGAAAAACTCCCTAGAAAGGCCAGAACCTAGGAAGAAACCTATAGAGTAACCAGGCTATGAGGGGTGGCCATTCCTCTTCTGGCTGTGCCGGGTGGAGATTATAACAGAACATGGCCAAGATGTTCAAACGTTCATAGATGACCAGCAGGGTCGAATAATAATAATCACAGTGGTTGTAGAGGGTGCAACAGGTCAGCACCTCAGGAGTAAATGTCAGTTGGCTTTTCATAGCATCTCTACCACGCCTGCTGTCTCTAGAGAGTTGAAAAAAGTAGGTCTGGGAGAGGGAGCCCGTCCGGTGAACAGGTCAGGGTTCCATAGCCGCAGGCAGAACAGTTGAAACTGGAGCAGCAGTACGACCAGATGGACTGGGGACAGCAAGGAGTCATCAGGCCAGGTAGTCCTGAGGCATGGTCCTAGGGCTCAGATCCTCCGCGAGAGAGAGATAATACCTAAATTCACACAGGACACCAGATAAGACAGGATAAATGCTCCAGATATAACAGACTGACCCTAGGACCCCCAACACAAACTATTGCAGCATAAATACTGGAGGCTGAGACAGGAGGTGTCAAATGACCTACCTACCATTGAAGTGAGGAGGAAATGAAGAAGGCAGGAACCACATGGAATAAGGTCAAGAAAACCACCCAGAACAGAGTTCCCTGGAGATGCACTGCTGGCTGAGGACTTAATTTGCTGAAAGGAAAATGTATGTCATCATAATTAAAGTGAAGAATGTGTCTATTGCAACACTAACATACAATCACACCATCTCAAAATTAATGTCAAGCACATCTGCAGAGCTAAATGTTTGCCTTTATCACCACGAGGAAAATAACACCTGGCAAGCTTAAATTCAAACGAAAGAAGACATTCAGTGGGAACAGCTTAGCTCATCAAAGCAGACAAAATAGAAATACTTATTCATCTTTCCACATTTCTCTACCACAGAGTAGTGTGATGCGTTATGAAGAATATGGCTGGACTCATTCAGCAAAGGGAGCACTGCCGCAACCTCGCTCTCCAACCAAGGTGCATGAACTGAAGAGCAAACTAAAATAAAAGGGGAGATTCAGCAACTATTGGAGGACAATGGAAGTTAAAACATAAGTAAAACCAGTGTTTCGGCTTTTGGACATTGCATTAGTTTTACTTAACTTCCATTGTCCATTAAAGAGTTACTGAATCTCCCCTCTAATTCAGTGGACTCATTCACCGGTGTGTGTACCTCCTCTTGATGTAGAGGCAGTCAGTCAGGGTGGGTTGCAGCTGACAGTAAGTATAACCAACAATTCACTTCAGTTAAAATAAACATCCTCTGCAGAAAGGTTTAACCTCATCTCAATTAAAAGGCATGAGTCATGAAGGTAATATGCCACTTAGCCTTTCAATGACCACAAAATAAGCCCCCAAAACATTAAAGGAGAGAAAAGGCATGCTGTGGAGCTTGCCATTGCAGAATTATAACTCCTGGGCACAAAACTAAAAGCAATGACAAAACAATAAAAGCCCTCTCACAGACAGGTTTTATTTATTGTTTTTATTAACATCGCTTAAAAAAAAGGCTAAAAGCAAAATAACAAAAAGTTGCCGATGTCGCAATTGCAACCATTTCTTTCAAGGGTAGAAAATGCTGTTAACACTAAACAAAATTAGTTAATCTGTTTATGTCAAGCATTAGATTCATTTATATACAGAGGATTCGGTCGGTGTGTGGGGGTCCCTCCATTCTTCAGGTTCATTCAATGTTTTCAGACAAATCCCTATCAGTCAGTGTTGAACTGGAAACAGAGCAGAGCCGAGTGAAATTAAACACCTTCAAAGCAGAGTTGTAAGTTCTACTTTACATATTTCTCCATGAATTTCTTGTGGAACTCGGAGCGCAGAGTGTCGTTGACAAAGCGTTTCTCCCTGCGTGCCTCATCCACTCCCTTTGCACAGTTCTTGAACACTACATCATCGTCCCACCTTAGAGAGAAAGAGACAAGAGAGGATATAAAACAACTGTCATCCACAGCCATGCCCCAGGCAGTTGTGTTTGTGTGTGTTTACCTCCTCTTGACGCTGAAGGCAGTCGGGGTGGGGACTATCTGTTGCTGCTGCTGCTGCTGCTGTCCTGCCAGGTTGAGCAGAGGATTCCCACTCAGGATGTTCTCCATGCGGATCCTCTCCTCCTCAGCTTTCTGCTCCCGCTCCTGGTACAGGACACGAAACGTGTACAGAGAGGACCAGGTGCAAAGCTCTCATTGTTGCTAAGATCAATACTTTAGCCACTTTCTGATTGGCCTTGATAAAAGGTTCAAATAGTTGCTTGCAAGCATCTCAAAAATCAACAAAAACAGTAGACATGTATAAAGGGCCAGTCCTGAGTTGAAACAAATGTAACCACTCTGAAATTCAGACAGAGCTATAGATGCAAGGACTCACCAGCCAATATATCAACATTAGTTTCATGCATGTTTTGAGGGATTTACTCCAATCTTATATTTTGGGTTCTGATGGGGTTTGACAGTTGAATCAATATGTATATATCCAAGTCAGAAAATGTCTGACCAGGATTATACACTACAATGACGAAAGAATATGGACACCCCTTCAAATTAGTGTATTCGGCTATTTCAGCCACACCCGTTGCTGACAGGTGTATAAAATCGAGCACAGCCATGCAATCGCCATAGACAAACATTGGCGGTAGAACAACCTTACTGAAGAGCTCAGTGACTTTCAACGTGGCACCATCAAACAAGTCAGTCTGTCAAATTTCTGCCCTGGTCAACTAAGTGCTGTTATTGTGAAGTGAAAACGTCTAGGAGCAACAACAGCTCAGCCGTGAAGTGGTAGGCCACACAAGCCCACAGAACGGGACCAGTGAGTGCTAAAGCGTGTAGCACATAAAAATAGTCTGTCCTCTGTTGCAACACTCACTACCGAGTTCCAAACTGCCTCTGGAAGCAACATCAGCACAATAACTATTCGTCGGGAGCTTCATGAAATGGGTTTCCATGGCTGAGCAGCCACACACAATCTTAGGAACACCATGCGCAATGCCAAGTGTCGACTGGAGTGGTGTTAAGCTCGCTGCCATTGGACTCTGGAGCAGTGGAAATGCGTTCTCTGCAGTGATGAATCACGCTTCACCATCGAAGTCCAACGGCCAAATCTGGGTTTGGCAGATGCCAGGAGAACGCTACCTGCCAAAATGCATAGTGCCAACTGTAAAATTTGGTGGAGGAGGAATAATGGTCTGGAGCTATTTTTTTTTTATGGTTCGGGCTAGGCCCCTTAGTTCCAGGGAAGGGAAATCTTAACGCTACAGCATACAATGTCATTCTAGACTATTCTGTGCTTCCAACTTTGTGGCAACAGTTTTGAGAAGGCCCTTTCCTGTTTCAGCATGACAATGCCCCGATGCACAAAGCGAGGTCCATACAGAAATAGTTTGTCGAGATCGGTGTGGAAGAACTTGACTACCTGCACAGAGCCCTGACCTCAACTCCATTGAACACCTTTGGGATGATTTGGAACGCCGACTTAGAGCCAGGCCTAATCACTCAACATCACTGCCCGACCTCACTAATGCTCTTGTGCCTGAATGGAAGCAAGTCCCCGCAGCAATGTCCCAACATCTCGTGGAAAACCTTCCCAGAAGAGTGGAGGCGGCAAAGGGGTGGACCAACTCCATATTAATGCCCATGTTTTTGGAATGAGATGTCCGGCTAGCAGGTGTCCACATACTTTTCAAACAAAACAACCCATTAATTTAGCAGGTCAATTGAGCCCTATTCTCTTCTACTACTCAGCAATACCGGAGAAAGCCATTTGCACTTGGCTGGATTCAACTGGCACGACTGTGACCGTGCAGCTATTGATTATCTTGTAGCGACTCGTATCTCTGCGTTGGCGGCCTTACCTTGCGTTCCTGCTCCTCAGCCCGCTCCTTCTTGATCTTCTCCAGTTCAGCCAGCAGAGCTGCAGTGTCATCATCATCACTGTCCTCAGAGTCATCATCTTCCTCATCATCCTACACCCAAAAACATAAAACAATAAAAGGTTAGAGGCTGAGCTTACATTTTATTTTTTTAAAGCACAGACTTTAATGTGACAGGTGGATGAACATGTGGCACCTACGTCAGTGAGGGGGTCGTCTGCATCAAGGTTGGCAGCAGGGATCTGATCTAGTCTGGGCCTCTTTGAGGACGAGGATGAAGATGTGGTGTGTTCTGAAAATTAAAACGAGAAACCACAATTTCAATGATACTTGTTTGAGATGAAAGCCCCTGCAGATGACTCATGTCAACAAAAAATAACCTTTGGGCATAATGGTATGTCAGATGCTAAATTCTCTTGATCTTCTTTACACACAGCAGACAATATTTTACATTCAGTTCAATCTTTACCTCAGGTCTGAGTTTATGTGTATGCCTGGATACCCACCTCTAGGTCCCCTCTCTCTGGTCTTCTCCCGGACAGCAACACGCTCCCTCTCCTCCAGCTCTCTGCGGAAGTCACGGGCACGCACCTCCTCGGGGGCATCCTGGGTGGGCTGTCTGAGGGGATGAGACAGGGACACAGTGAGACATCACTTTACCGTCAACCAAAGGGACCTGTTCCCAACTACTGGTGCAGTGCAGCACTAAGCCATATGGTATGGGGAAAGACTGATGCCAAGATGTCAAAACACAACAAGAATAGGTTTTGTTACTTGTGTCACTCACCTGTATTTGATCTTTGTGTGACCAGGCAGATCTCGGCTTGAGTACTGTTTGGACAAGGCACTGAGATCGCCCTCTCCCTTCCCTCTCCCTCCTCTCGCTGGCTCAAACGTTGGTCTAGCGGCTGTTGTCATTTTTGTTAGCTCTAAAAATAGAAAACCCAAGGAAATATAACTAGCTAGCGAGAACATAAATGGCAACACATACATAACTAATCATCCATTAACACATCAAATCACTTGACAACGTCTTTTTATGTCACGTTAACATAACTCAATACGTATTTAGTTAGCTAACTCGCCATGATGAAACAATCAAACGGTGGACGTCTGAGATAAAGAGTAGCTGGCGAGAAACGGTAGCTAGCTAGTAGTACTGTACTTAATCAACACAGACATCTAGGCTAGCTAGTTATATGGCTAGCTAACCAACCGATACAGCTAGTTAGTAAAGCAAATTTAATAACGATTTCCGCATTGCGTGGAATTTAGTACAAACTTGGTATTGATTATTGCTGTGCAAACACCAACACACTCGTCTACGCTAAGTAGTAAGTTATGTGTACCGGGGTTGTTAGCTAGCAAGCTGGCTGCCAGCTAACGTTAGCTTTACTATCTTTTCAGCGAGAAAAATAAGTCATACAGTAACCACAGCTACAAGTTTACAAAAATAATATAACTATATTATTATTATTTTTAAATAAAATCAACTAGCTAGCAAGCTAATATGGAATAATTTCGAGGAAATGTACCTTTTTCCTCACACTATGAGGAAGAGAAAGGCCCTGTAGATGTAAATAGTGACGTCACGCCGTCCTTCTTCTTCTGTGGGTTTTATGGCGGACTACAACCCAAAAAAAGGTGTATTGCCGCCACCAACTGGACGGGTTGAAACGTGACGTTACGCCGTATGCGAAATTTTCTTTCGTAGGATAGCCGGAGCCAAAGGCATTAACATTAATGACTTACGTCGGTTGATTGGTGAGCCTTCTTGGGTGTGTGACGTCTCCCAGATGCACTTTTACCTTTCTACAAACGGTCCGTYTGCTGCTTTTTGTACTTTCAAGAAACTGGAAACAAAAAACGAGGTCGAATCATGATGTCAGTGATCTTCAATTCGGAAAGTTGGAGCTGTAGAAAGATGCCTGAGTTTCCAACTTCGAATTCCCGAGTTGGATGACCATTCAAAACGATTTTTCCCAGTCTGAGTTTTTTTTAAATATATTTTTTTGAGTTCCCCAGTTATCTTGAATGCACTGAAGTCGGAAGTCAGAGATTTCTGAGGTCCCATTTGTTTTGAACGTTTTTAACTGCATTTTTTAACTGAGGTGCAATCTGAATGAGATGGCTGCCAGTATAGAGTACCACAGTATGAGTCATAATACCCACAAAACCTAGCGGTCAAACAGAGAAATGGTTCCAATCGTTTTTCCACCATTCATTTTTCCCATAGGGGATTTTAGAAACACTTAAAATAGGAAGATGGCGCTGACAGATATGGCAGCTCTGCTTCTAGCTCCTAAGCAACTTTGCAGTATTTTGTTTTTTGGTGTGTTATTCTTACATTATTAGCCCAGAAAATGTTTTGTGTAACTACATACAGCCGGGAAGAACTTTTGGAAATCAGAGCAGCGGTAACTCACCAGCATTACGACCAGGAATACGACTTTCCCGAATTGAATCCTTTGTTCGTAGCCCTCAGGGCAATTTAACTTATTCCAGAGGCTGCTCCAAAACACAGCGTAGTGGAGAAGAGGTATTCGGAGTGGATTTCTAGTTCGACTCAGGAAAAGTGCACACCATCCACCACTTCCGAGTATATTACTCGCTAATGTTCAGTCTGGATAATAAAGTAGACGAGCTCAGGGCGAGGATCTCCTTCTAGAGAGACATCAGGGATTGTAACATACTCTGTTTCACGGAAACATGGCTCTCTCAGGATATACTGTCCCCGTTCATACAGCCGTCTGGGTTCTCAGTACATCGTGCAGACAGGAATAAAGGCCTCTCCGGGAAGCAGAAAGTCGGGGGTATATGTTTCATGATTTACTACTTATGGTGTGATAACATACAGAAACTCAAGTCCTTTTGTTCACCATACCTAGAATACCTCACAATCTAATGCCGACCGTATTACCACCAAAGGGAAGCCGATACCACGATGGCCCTCAAAGAACTACACTGGACTTTATGCAAACTGGAAACCACATATCCTGAGGCCACATTTATTGTAGCTGGGGATTTTAACGAAGCAAATTTTGGGAAAATGCTACCGAAGTTCTACCAACACATTGACTGTAGTACTCACGCTGGGAAAACATTGGACCACTGCTACTAAACTTTTCGAAATGCCTTCAAGGCCCTCCCTTCGGCAAATCTTATCACGACTCCATTTTGCTCCCCCCTTCCTATAGGCAGAAACTCAAACAGGAAGTACCTGTGCTAAGGTCTATTCAAAGCTGGTCTGACCAATCGGAATCCATGCTTCAAGATTGTTTTGATCACGCGGACTGGGATATGTTCCAGGTAGCCTCTGAGAATAACATAGACGAATACACAGATACGGTGACTAAGTTTATCAGGAAGTGTATAGGAGATGTTGTAACCACTGTGACTATTAAAACCTACCCAAACCAGAAGCTGTGGATAGATGGCAGCATTCGTGTAAAACTGAAAACGCGAACCACCGTATTTAACCATGGCAAGGTGACTAGGAATATGGCCGAATACAAACAGTGTAGTTATTCCCTCCATAAGAAAATCAAACAGGCAAAACATCAGTACAGAGACACAGCGGAGTCGCAATTCAACGGCTCAGACATGAGATGTATGTGGCAGGGTCTACAGACAATCACGGACTACAAAGGGAAAACCACCCACATTGCGAACATCAATGTCTTGCTTCCAGGCAAGCTAAACACGTTCTTTGCCCGCTTTGAGGATAACACAGTGCCACCGACACAGCCCGCTACCAAGGGCTGTGGACTCTCCTTCTCCGGTGATGACGTAAGACATTTAAGCGTGTTAACCCTCGCAAGGCTGCCGGCCCAGACAGCATTCCTAGCCGCGTCCTCAGAGTATGCACAGACCAGCTGGCTGGAGTGTTTACGGACCTATTCAATCTCTCCCTATCCCAGTCTGCTGTCCCCACTTGCTTCAAGATGTCCACCATTGTTCCTGTACCCAAGAAAGCAAAGGTAACTGCACTAAATTACTATCGCCCCGTAGCACTTACTTCTGTCATCATAAAGTGCTTTGAGAGGCTAGTTAAGGATCATATCACCTCTACCTTACCTGACACCCTAGACCCACTTCAATTTGCTTACCGCCCCAATAGATCCACAGATGATGCAATCGCCATCACACTGCCCTATCCCATCTGGACAAGAGGAATACCTATGTAAGAATGCTGTTCATTGACTATAGCTCAGCATTCAACACCATAGTACCCTCCAAGCTCATCATTAAGCTCGGGGCCCTTGGTCTGAACGCTTCTCTGTGTAACTGGGTCCTGGACTTCCTGACGTGCCGCCACCAGGGGGTGAAGGTAGGAAACAACACCTCTACTTCGATGATCCTCAACACAGGGCCCCACAAGGGTGCGTGCTCAGCCCCCTCCTGTACTTCCTGTTCACCCATGACTGCGTGGCCACGCACGCCTCCAACTCAATCATCAAGTTTGCAGATGACACAACAGTAGTAGGCCTGATTACAAGACAGTCTACACAGGGAGGAGGTGAGGGCCCTGGTAGAGTGGTGCCAGGAAAATAACCTCTCACTCAATGTCAATAAAACAAAGGAGCTGATCGTGGACTTCAGGAAACAGCAGAGGGAGCACGCCCGTATCCACATTGACGGGACAGCAGTGGAGAAGGTGGAAAGCTTCAAGTTCCTCCATCAAGGACATCAACCACCCGAGCCACGGCCTATTCACCCCGCTATCATCCAGAAGGCGAGGTCAGTTCAGGTGCATCAAAGCTGGGACCGAGAGACTGAAAAACGGCATCTATCTCAAGGTCATCAGACTGTTAAATAGCCATCACTAGCTGGGTTCCACCCAGTTACGCAACCCTGCACCTTAGAGGCTGCTGCCCTATATACAGTGGGGAGAACAAGTATTTGATACACTGCCGATTTTGCAGGTTTTACTACTTACAAAGCATGTAGAGGACTGTAATTTTTTATCATAGGTACACTTCAACTGTGAGAGACGGAATCTAAAACAAAAATCCAGAAAATCACATTGTATGATTTTTAAGTAATTACATTTGGCATTTTATTGCATGACATAAGTATTTGATCACCTACCAACCAGTAAGAATTCCGGCTCTCACAGACCTGTTAGTTTTTCTTTAAGAAGCCCTCCTGTTCTCCACTCATTACCTGTATTAACTGCACCTGTTTGAACTCGTTACCTGTATAAAAGACACCTGTCCACACACTCAATCAAACAGACTCCAACCTCTCCACAATGGCCAAGACCAGGGAGCTGTGTAAGGACATCAGGGATAAAATTGTAGACCTGCACAAGGCTGGGATGGGCTACAGGACAATAGGCAAGCAGCTTGGTGAGAAGGCAACAACTGTTGGCGCAATTATTAGAAAATGGAAGAAGTTCAAGATGACGGTCAATCATCCTCGGTCTGGGGCTCCATGCAAAGATCTCACCTCGTGGGGCATCAATGATCATGAGGAAGGTGAGGGATCAGCCTAGAACTACATGGCAGGACCTGGTCAATGACCTGAAGAGAGCTGGGACCACAGTCTCAAGAAAAACCATTAGTAACACACTACGCTGTCATGGTTAAAATCCTGCAGCGCACGCAAGGTCCCCCTGCTCAAGCCAGCGCATGTCCAGGCCCGTCTGAAGTTTGCCAATGACCAACTGGATGATCCAGAGGAGGAATGGGAGAAGGTCATGTGGTCTGATGAGACCAAAATAGAGTTTTCGGTCTAAACTCCACTCGCTGTGTTTGGAGGAAGAAGAAGGATGAGTACAACCCCAAGAACACCATCGCAACGTGACGCATGGAGGTGGAAACATCATTCTTTGGGGATGTTTTCTGCAAAGGGGACAGGACGACTGCACCGTATTGAGGGGAGGATGGATGGGGCCATGTATCGCGAGATCTTGGCCAACAACCTCCTTCCCTCAGTAAGAGCATTGAAGATGGGTCGTGGCTGGGTTTCCAGCATGACAACGACCCGAAACACACAGCCAGGGCAACCAAGGAGTGGCTCCGTAAGAAGCATCTCAAGGTCCTGGAGTGGCCTAGCCAGTCTCCAGAGCCTGAACCCAATAGAAAATCTTTGGAGGGAGCTGAAAGTCCGTATTGCCCAGCGACAGCCCCGAAACCTGAAGGATCTGGAGAAGGTCTGTATGGAGGAGTGGGCCAAAATCCCTGCTGCAGTGTGTGCAAACCTGGTCAAGAACTACAGGAAACGTATATGATCTCTGTAATTGCAAACAAAGGTTTCTGTACCATATATTAAGTTCTGCTTTTCTGATGTATCAAATACTTATATCATGCAATAAAATGCAAATTAATTACTTAAAATCATACAATGTTCATTTTCTGGATTTTTGTTTTAGATTCCGTCTCTCACAGTTGAAGTGTACCTATGATAAAAATGACAGACCTCTACATGCTTTATAAGTAGTAAAACCTGCAAAATCGGCAGTGTATCAAATACTTGTTCTCCCCACTGTACATAGACTTGGAACCACTGGCCACTTTAATCGGGGAAGACCAGTCACTTTAATAATGTTAAAATCATGTTCACATACAGCTTTACTCATCGCATATGTATATTTTGAATTCTATTCTACTGTATTTTAGTCAAGGAGAGGGCAGAGCCAAGCACGCACTAACGAGATCCTATAGGCGCGTTCTAGCACATATTTGCATATTTCCGTTAGGGAAAGGGAAGGGAAAGGGGGATACCTAGTCAGTTGTACACCTGAATGCATTCAACTGAAATGTGTCATTCGTATTTAACCCAACCCCTCTGCTGCCTTAATTGACATCCAAAGCCTACTCTGTGACATGCGTGTGTGCAAGAACTCAATTCGCCTCCTTCTAAACAGTATTTTTTTATTTGGCAAAGGGTAAAATCTACATGACTTAGTCCACTCTGTTCGTAACATATTCTAGTTTTGGGAACAGAAAACAGTATTGAGATCAAACGTTTAATTCATGAGAAAATTTGCGTAATGTTAGCCAAAATCCAACTTCTCCATCTGCCGGTCATTGGTCTTCCTCTCATTACCATATTTGGCAGTGAGTGGAAACGCCAAGCAGATGCTTCACACTTATACATCCAATGAAATATCTGGCTCATTGTTCTGTGGCATTATCATGTCTAGCAGTTGAACCTCTTAGGTCAAACAGCAATTTTGAAACCCGATTTTACAGTATGTGTATTTGTGGGAGACATTTTTCTAAATAGAAAAACTGTGGCATGAAAATTAGGCTATCTATAATGAGTTATTAAAATGTTGACTAATGCTACAGATACACACATACCAGTATCATACATCAAGTTACCAGTATGCATGTTGATATATCAAATAAACAGAACACATAGATGTATTTGTAACTTCTTTATTGTTTTGAAAATGCCCTTACAGGCACTGTGTGAGGTACAGTTTCAGTTGCACTGTTGTCCTTTTAGCTTTTTGGGGGGGTGGGGGGGGGGGGAATGACTGAATGTGGCTTTGATGAAGGCACGACCTCCCAAAACTATTACAACAATCCTGAAGCACAATCTGGGAAAGAGAGRAGTGCAGCTTTAACTCTCAGACCAGTAGATTATCATTTTGTAAAGTTTGGACAACTCAGCTTCCATCATCAGTTATAATGCAGATGATACATAGTCTAATTGGTATTGTTAACACAAGATATTTATTAAAATAAAATATGGAAAACTCTAAACTTAAAGGGAAAATCCACTCAAACTATTTGGGTATTTTTTTCTTTAGTCCACTGTTAATACAGCATCATCATGATTATGTGTACTAATGAAAAAAAGATCCCTTTTAAAAGGTAGGTTGGCAAAAAGTAAACTGTACTTTGGTGAATGTCATCTGAGTTCACAGTGGCATTGATTAAACATTGTAATTAAACCTATACGTGGGGGGGTGCTACAATATGACACATTTCACATCTGAGAAATTAAATGCAAGAAAGATTTGAGAGGGAGAGGATTTAAGGAAATACTGACATTTCTTGCATATTTCCAACTGGGAGTTTTTTTTTTCCTACAGTAAATATCTGCAAAAATGATTGACACTGCCATCAGCAGTTCCTACATTTGCAGATACAGATGTGCAAAGAGCAACAATCATTCACAAAAACACCAGGATTTTTTCAACCCTACACTGGTGAAGAAATAAGCATCAAATAAATGCTGGTGAGAAAGTTAACAGTGCAGATTTTAGGATTAGGAATACACTCATGTGGTGATACTTCAGTAATTATAAAACAAAACAAAAACAAAGAGCACATTCCCAGCATTACGTAGTTCTAAAAATGTACTTCCTAATGGAATATAAAAATGTTTTGAAAATGTCTCATGGATCTAACATCTGTACACGGCATCTTTGGTAGAAATAGACAAGTATGCAATCTTAATGTCTTACAGACCCAGTGAGAAACATTAGGCACAGAGCAGGATGAGAGAAGTCCTAAAATTGCTGATAATGTTGCCACAAAATCTTGTGCGCTACCTGCTGTGATTTATATTCTGTATTAGGACAAACATTGCAGATAAATAGTTCTCTAGAAATATTTTAATTAGTCAGATTTATTGACAAAGCTATAAATATACTGAAAAGCATAATTATTCTGTCACAGCCTTTTAAAGGTAAACTCAGCGATATGACAGATGCATAAAGTAAACAGCATAGTGGGTCAATTTCTGCAACAACTAAGAGTGATGAAGCGAGAGGTTCAACTTCTGTTTTGGTCTCGTGGCTACCACGCTGTAAGTGTGAAGCGAACTCATACACATGCGAAGATACTGTGTGGGACTGTTAGAGTGAAGTCTTGCATCTCACTCATCTCAATATCTGCGTTGCTGCTCATGGCAACGTCATTTAGCTGAGTCTACCTTTTTAAATTGCAAAAAATGTAAAAATATTGCACGTTTTAAAATAGTGCCACAAAAGGGCTTGCTCTCTCAATCAGATAACATTTTAATCTTGCACCTGATATTGGTGGGACTGTACCAAATCAAGGCATTACATTGAGGTATATTCTACGTTGTGCAACACCGTTTCCGGCTATTCAGTATCTTCCTTAGAGCACAGTGCAGTACTTTGAGGTTGCTTGGATAAATCTATATATTTTTTAAGTTTGTCATGAACTCCAACCCCTTTACTATGTCACTAAAGCCAAACTGGCAATACAATTTTGGCAAAAAAGGATGAGAAGTCAAACGTGCACCCGTTTTCACAATTTTTACACACTCACAGTAGGATTTCCTTCATTTTCACATACTTCCTCTTTTAAAAGGGCATTAAGCTAAAAAAAAAATAGGTCAAAGTCCCCATCCAACCATACAGTAAGAGGCCAGTGTTAGAGACATGTGCCTGGTAGTGAGACAGTTTCCTGGTTCCCAGAGGCTGCATTCCTGGGGCTGTGGAGAGGGGTAAGGCCAGTAGCGGTGTTGGGCGGACGTGGACTGGGGTTTCTATTGGTCAGGTGGAGACAGATGGCCCGCTGTGGTTGGTCAGGTCATGTAGCGTGTGATGGCGCGCAGGGCATATAGCAGTTCTGCCTGCATCCTGGCCTCCATTAGGAGTAGGTTCACATGGACCTAGAATGGGCATGGTGGCCAGAGGATTAGCATACCATACATACTATAACACAGTGCAGTTACTTTATATAACTGGAATGGTATGAACTGCAGTATGGACAGCCATTGAGCTGTAAAATGGATATGCATTTGCAGAATGTAGCACAAGGCTATAAGAGACAAAAGACATCTCACTGAGTCAGATATGTAAACCAAGTGAGATTCTGTTGAGAAACGTTTTAATGGGGTCTGAAGGAAAATATGCTTGTACAGACATAATTACTAACTAAAGTGAATGCTGCTGTCCTCATTACGTCAGGGATGAGACATTTGTTCCAGGTTGTCTTGACCTGAGCATTAAAAACAAGACAATGACCCACTTCCACGCTGCTGGTTCTAATAATAACTCGAGCTCGTCTTTTATCTCTTTCAGCCCAGTCAGATGCCAACAGGGGGCCTCTCRGCAGAACAACTCAAAACACAATAACAGCATGTTCCTGCGGCCAAGAGCTTCATTTCCTCCAGCTCTGCTCAATAGTCCTAGTGTACTCATGAGCCAAAGCCTCCTGCAGAAACACAATCTAACAGCATGACCAGCCCTGCCACTGAACTCTGGCCTAGTTACAAAGACATATCAGGATTCACAAGATCCTTTTTGTGGCTGTTGACAGTGTAAAGCAAAGCGTTGTTTTTCAAAGGATACACACGTACATAAACACCATACAATTATACACTCTGACAAACACGAGCATCTGCAGTTTTCTAACCTTCTCGGAGTGGCGGAACTGCCTCCAGTAGCTGTCGTACATGCGACGAGTGGTCCTCTCTGGATAACATGTTACGGTCTTTATATAGACCTTCAGACTGCGTTCCAATAGCTGATTCACCTCCCCATAGTCATAGTCATCATATCTGCACAGGACATCAAGCCTGGAGCATCACTTTACGGTCTGCTATGGACTACTTCAGGGCTTCAATAAACACTTACTCACTCATTTAAATATTATCATTATCACACTAACTTGATTAATGCTAAGTGTCCACACTTGATAGTGAATGACAAATGTATGTGACAGAGAGGGCACTGATGCCTTACCTGATGCCATACATGCAGTGCACGTAGTTGAAGAGTGCACGTCGGAGCATGGTGGTGTCCACGTCCTCGTGACTGGCCATGTTGTAGTAGGTCAGGTCACACGCTGTCCGGAACTTGTCATCCAGCAGCAGCCCGATGTCTGAATACAGCCTGTTGACCAGAGAGAAACCATGGTCCTCCCACGAGTAGTCCTACAGACAGAGAGAGACAGAGAGAACGCGAGAAAGCGAGTGAAGTTGTTCAGGCATGACAGTGGAATTAAGGTTTTCCATTATCACCCACCTGTGCTCTAAAAGTTGGTGGATTGTCTTCCCCGCGTCGAGCAAAGTCCTGGTACCCGAAGGTGGCATCTTCCACAAACTGAGACACTTTGGATGTGGGCATCACCTCATCCTCCAAATCTGCAGAGTCATAATGGAGATGGATCATAATCAGTAATCACATAATCCCTTTACTCAGTGAGAAAGAGACAACAGGAACAGGTGTGGTTGCAGTACCTCCAGAGCCCACCAGTAGGCTCTCTTTCTTCTCCTTCTCGAAGCGTGTGGCCATCTCCTCCTGCGAGGCCTCATCCTCCTCTCTCTCCTCCTGCAGCCTCTTCATTCTGTCCATCAGCGCCTCCAACTCACTGACCGAGTCTGTGGTCTGAAACACACACAACAAACCAGAACTCTATTATTATGACAATAGAGTTACACATACTTAGATACATTTCCAACACAATCCCTACAAACACACATAATTAAATCTCACCTCAGGGCTGGTACTGCTGAGATCTCGGTCCAGGTGATGGTCGCTGGCCAGGTCACATGTACAGTAGTTGCTGATGTAGACGGCCTGGAAGCCGTTGGTGTTTTGTGTGTCAACCTGGGGGTTGATGCCACTGCCAAACACAAAGCTGGCCAGGGCATGGAAATGGGCCAATATGACCACAGCATGGACCAGCTCTGCCAAAGACCAACTGTGCTCCCCTGTCTTCACCAAGTTCTAAAGTAGAGGGGAAGAAAAAGGTTTGGTGCGAGTTACTTTGTGTGCGTATGTGGATAAAAGTCGTGTTTTTGAATAGATACAGTATGTGCATATGTGGATAATGTACTTGAATATGTGTATGTTTTATGCATGTCTGTATTCTAACCTGAATGTGCTCCTTGGTGATGAGCCACGGTCTGTGTGCTAGGAGCTTGTTGATCTCGTTGAGGTTCCTCAGTCTCTGAGGGACGTACTGCAGGCCCTTCAGCCAGTCCAGACACACCCCCATCCTGTAGAACTCACGCACATGCAGAGACACCAGGAAGGAACACTGATGACGCGCTGCAGCCTGGAGAGAGAAAGAGGGGAGGCTTTCATATTTCTATTATTTATAGCCTACTGGGAAAACTCTTCCCTTACTGCATATACTATATTGTTTTCACTGTCTAAACTATTTATATTCTTGTTCTATATACTATAGGTGTCTGGCTAGACTGTAAACTCTCCTTCCAGACTCACATTAAGCATGTCCAATCTAAAATTAAATTGAGAATCGGCTTCCTATTTCGCAACAAAGCATCCTTCACTCATGCTGCTAAACATACCCTCGTAAAACTGACTATCCTGACTATCCTTGACTTCGGCGATGTCATTTACAAAATAGCCTCCAACACTCTACTCAACAAATTGGATGCAGTCTATCACAGTGCCATCCGTTTTGTCCCCAAAGCCCCATATACTACCCACCACTGCGACTTGTACGCTCTCGTTGGCTGGCCCTCGCTTCGTACTCGTCGCCAAACCCACTGGCTCCAGGTCATCTACAAGTCTTTGCTAGGTAAAGCTCCGCCTTATCTCAGCTCACTGGTCACCATAACAACACCCACCCGTAGCACGCGCTCAAGGAGGTATATCTCACTGGTCATCCCCAAAGCCAATTCCTCCTTTGGCTGCTTTTCCTTCCAGTTCTCTGCTGCCAATGACTGGAACGAATTGCAAATATCATTGAAGCTGGAGACTCATATCTCCCTCACTAGCTTTAAGCACCAGCTGTCAGAGCAGCTCACAGATCACTGCACATAGCCCATCTCTAAATAGCCCATCCAACTACCTCATCCCCATACTGTATTTATTTATTTATCTTGCTCCTTTGCACCCCAGTATCTCTACTTGCACATTCATCTTCTGCACATCTATCACTCCAGTGTTTAATTGGTATATTGTAATTGCTTCGCCACCATGGCCTATTTATTGCCTTACCTCCCCCTTATCTTACCTCATTTGCACACACTGTATATTGACTTTTTCTACTGTATGTTTGTTTATTCCATGTGTAACTCTGTTGTTGTATGTGTCAAACTGCTTTGCTTTATCTTGGCCAGGTCGCAGTTGTAAATGAGAACTTGCTCTCAACTAGCCTACCTGGTAAAATAAAGGTGAAATAAAAATAAAATAAATATTCTGGGTAGTACTGTATTTAACAGTCCTGTTTCAGTTGGCATTCACCATGTAGCTAGCATGGCAGACTAATATAAAGCATACATATTGCCTGTATATGCATGATCTATACTAAATTAATATTTTATATGCATGTTATATACTGTCAATTCTAAGCATGACTTATTTTAAACTGCACATTGATTGTTTCCACATGGTTCTTTAACAATGCATTGCATTCAGCTGTTCCTCCTGACATAACATGCTGTGTCGTTAAGAGTGAGGGGGCAGACTTTGGCCTAGTTGTGGGCCACATCAGGAACTGGGTGAGTTGGAGGTGGGCTGGGAGGACCCTCTGAGATGGCTGCATAACAAAGCTCCACAGATGGAGGTGTTGAGTGCCTAAGCGCGCGCACACCTCTCCCTCTCCCTCCCTCCCTCCCTCCCTCCGGGGAATCTCAGCACTGAGACGAAAGTTTAAACACCATAAAGAAAAATATAATCCGTCACGTCGGGACAGCCATTGGATGTTAGGGAAATGGGTGAATATGGAGATGATATAAAATCAGTAGAAGATGTGTTAGGTAGGTCTCCTGAGCAGGGAGAGAGGACGTGTCTATGCAGGAGACATCCCCCTCGGCTTAGCTTGACCTTTGACCTATCCTGTATCATGCAGCTTCAGGTAGAAGTTGCCTGTAGGATCAGCTTACCTTACCTATATACTAACCTCAACCATTGCAGGGAACAATGGCTGCGTCTGAAATGGCACACTATATACAGTACACTTCTTTTGACGAGTTCCCAGGGCTCTGGTCAAAAGTAGTGCTCTATATAGGGAACTATGATGCAATTTTAGACACACCCAATGATAATCTCTTGTTCATCCTACTCCAGTGTTTACCATGATGGCGATGAAGTGTCGGCAGTGGAGAGGCAAGGGGCCGTCCATCCTCAGCAGGTAGAACTGGCTGTGCAGGAAGGACTCCAGGTAGTGGGGGTGCAGTCCCATCACCTGGGTCAGGTGGTCCACATGGCCCGACGGAGAGTAGGCCTCGGCTAGGAGCTGCTCTGTGAGGGGGTCCACTTGGGACGCCTCCACAATCTGGAACCAGGAAGGAGGGATAGGGGGAAGGGGTCCGGCAGGACAGGGAAGAGAGAGGTTTCAGTTAGGCAGTGTGTATTGAAATCGTGTTACAGTAAAAATGCTGCTGCTGTAATCTAAAATATGGTTTACACCTAAATTCGAGGCTAGGAGAAGATAAAGGTGGAAAGAAAGACAAAGGGGAAAAAGGTCTAGAGATTAAACAAAGGTGACAGAAAACGAGAGTGTAAGCAGGACAGGGGGAAATTTAGCTTCAAGACAGAACGAAAGCATTTTCTCACCTCTTCCTTTGGAATGAAGGCACTGGGTCCACTGGAGAAGGGTCGCGGCACTCTGACTCCTTTTTCCTGAGATGAGACAAGAGCGGTAGATAAGGAAACTGGGTTAGCTAAGGAACCATAGTACACAAGGAACTTAGATGTACAACCCCACTTTAAGCACAACCTAAATGAACTCAGCCATGTTGGGAAACAAAGAAGAAAAAAAAAATTAAGTGAAATTCGGGAAAGTATTCAGACCCCTTGACTTTTTCCACATTGTTACATTAGCCCATATTCTAAAATTGATACAATTGTTTTTCCCCCCTTCAATCTACACACAATACCCCATAATGACAAAGAAAAAATGGGTTTAGAAATTTTTGCAAATTAATTCAAAATAACAAAACTGAAATATTGCATTGACAAAAGTATTCAGACCCTTTACTCAGTAGTTTGTTGAAGCATCTTTGGCAGCGATTACAACCTCAAGTCTTCTTGGATAGGATGCTACAAGCTTGGCACACCTGTATTTGGGGAGTTTCTCSCATTCTTCTCTGCAGATCCTCTCAAGCTCTGTCAGGTTGGKTGGGGASCGTCYCTGCACAGKTATTTTCAGGTCTCTCCAGATATGTTCGATCGGGTTCAAATCCGTGCTCTGGCTGGGCCACTCAAGGACATTGAGACTTGTCCCGAAACCACTACCGCGTTGTCTTGGCTGTGTGCTTAGGGCCATTGTCCTGTTGGAAGGTGAACCTTCGCCCCAATCTGAGGTCCTGAGCGCTCTGGAGCAGGTTGTCATCAAGGATCTCTGTACTTCTTTCCCTCGATCCTGACTAGTCTCCCAGTTCCTGCCGCTGAATGAAAAACATCCCTACAGCATGATGCTGCCAGCACCATGCTTCACTGTAGGGATGGTGCCAGGTTTCCTCCAGACGTGACGCCAAAGAGTTCAATCTTGGTTTCATCAGACGAGAGAATCTTGTTTCTCYTGGGAGTCCTTTAGGTGCTTTTTGGCAAACTCCAAGCAAGCCATCATGTGCCTTTTGTCTGGCCATTCTACCATAAATACCTAATTGGTGGAGTGCTGCAGAGATGGTTGTCCTTCTGGAAGGTTCTCCCATCTCCACAGAGGAACTCTGAAGCGCTGTCAGAGTGACCATCGGCTTCTTGGTCACGTCCCTGACCAAGGCCCTTCTTCCCCGATTGCTCAGTTTTGGCCCCAGGAAGAGTCTTGATGGTTCCAAACTTCTTCCATTTAAGAATGATGGAGGCCACTGTTCTTGGGGACCTTAAATGCTGCAGAAATGTTTTGGTACTCTTCCCCAGATTTGTGCCTCGACACAATCCTGTTTCTGAGCTAGGACAATTCCTTCGACCTCATGGCTTTGTTTTTGCTCTGACATGCACTGTCAACTGTGGGACCTTATATATTCCAAATCATGTCCAATCAATAGAAATTACTACAGGTGGAATCCAATCAAGTTGGAGAAACATCAAGGATGATCAATGGAAACAGGATGCACCTGAGCTCAATTTCAAGTCTCATGTCAAAGGATCTGAATGCTTATGTAAATAAGGTATTTATTGTTATTTTGTAAATGTGCAAAAATGTCTAACCTGTTTTCGCTTTGTCATTATGGGCTATTGCGTGTAGATTGCTGAGAAAAACATTTAATTGAAGCAATTTTAGAATTAGGCTGTAATGTAACAAAATGTGGAAAAAGGGAAATGGTCTGAATACTTTCCGAATGCACTTTATAGAAGTGAGATTTGATATGTAAATGGAGAGCAGGTAAACCCAGCGGGTAAGAGCATTGAGCCAGTAACCGAAAGTACACTGGCTCAAATCGCTGAGCCGACTAAGTGAAAGATCTAACGATGTGCCCTTGAACAAGGCATCTAACCCTAATTGCTCCTGTAAGTCGCTCTGGATAAGAATGTCTGCWAAGTGACTAAAATGTAACAGCCAGGCCTTTGTGCATCAATCCGTTTGCTCAGAGGTAAAGTAACCCCCTCCTCTTGTAACCTTTTGAGATAAGCAAACAGCCTGTGTGCACACACATTAGCCATGGAACATTGGGATCAAGTCCTGGGCAGAGGAAAGAACGGCAGCTTTATGGTTCACATCGTGTGTGTGTGTGCATGCGTGTGCGTTTGAGTCTGGCATGTTAAAGTGTGGATTTATGTTAGGTTGTGTATGTCACACCTGTACATCTATTGAACTTAATGTACTGAGAGCTCTGAGGAGAGAGGGAGGTTAAAGAGATCTCTTCCCAGAGGCAGTGGTGTAAAGTAACTAAGTAAAAATACTTTTAAATACTACACTGAACAAAAATAGAAACGCAACATGTAAAGTGTTGGTGCCATGTTTCATGAGCTGAAATAAAAGATCCCAGAAATTGTCCATATGCACAAAAAGTGTATTTCTCTCAAATTTTGTGAACAAATTAGTTTCGTACACTAGCCCCACAACTGCAGACAAATTAGTTTCGTACACACGTCCAACTAGCACCACAACCGCAGACCCCACGTGTAACCACGCCAGCCCAGGACTTCCACATCTGGCTTCTTCACCTGCGGGATCGTCTGAGACCAGCCACCCAGACAGCTGATGAAACTCTGGGTTTGCACAACCGAAGAATTTCTGCACAAACTGTCAGAAACCATCTTAGCCCCGCGTGCTCACCCTTCTCACCAGGGTCTTGACCTGACAAGAGTTTGACGTCGTAACCGACTTCAGTGAGCAAATGTTCACCTTCGATGGTCACTGGTACACTGGAGAAGTGTGATCTTCACAGATGAATCACGGCTTCAACTGGCGTCATGTGGGAGAGTGGTTTGCTGAGGTCAGCGTTGTGAACAGAGTGCCCCATGGTGGTGGTGGGGTTATGGTATGGGCAGGCATACGCTACGGACAACTAACACAGTTGCATTTTAGCGATGGCAACTGATTGCACAGAGATACAGTGACGAGATCCTGAGGCCCATTGRTGTGCCATCTATACACATCTATACACAATTCCTGGAAACTGAAAATGTCCCAGTTTTTCCATGCTCAAGAGACATGTCACCCATTGAGCGTGTTTGGGATGCTCTGGATTGCATGTTCCAGTTTMCACCAATATCCAGCAACTTCGCACAGCCATTGAAGAGGAGTGAGACAACATTCCACAGCCCAGAATCATCAGCCTGATCAACTCTGTGAAGGAGATGCAAATGGTGGTCACACTAGATACTGATGGATTTTCTGATCCACAACGCTAACTTATATATATTTATTTTATACATTTTATTTATTTTTTCTCCACAATTTTGTGGTATCCAATTGGTATCCAACTGCAACTCCCGTACGGACTCGAGAGAGAGAGAGAGAGAGAGAGGTGAAGGTCGTGCCGTGCGTCCTCTGAAACACAACCCAGCTTCTTGCTTCTTGACACAATGCCCGTTTAACCCGGAAGCCAGCCGCACCAATGTGTCGGAGGAAACACTGTACACCGGGTGACCGTGTCAGTGTGCACTGCGCCTGGCCCACCACAGGAGTCGCTAGGACAGGGCCTGGACTCGAACCAGGATCTCTAGACTACTGCGCCACTTGGGAGGCCCTCTAACTTTTTTTTTTAAAGGTATCTGTGACCAACAGGTGGATATCTGTATTCCCAGTCATGTGAATTCCATAGATTATGGCCTAATGCATTTATTTCAATTGACTTATTTCCTTATAGGAACTGTAACTCAGTAAAATCTTTGAAATTGTTGCATGTTGCATTTTATATTTTTGTTCAGAAGGATAGTAAAACAAATTGGGGACATGACTAACCCTAACCCCTCAAGAAAAAATACTATTTTAGATTTAGGGATTAGGTTTAGGGAACACAGGATTTTGAATGTGAATCAATTGTTTGATAATTGGAAAATGTACCAGTTTCTCTAGTGATATCACAGTTGACATATTTAGTCATGTTCTACCGACTCCAGGAGAATCCTTTTTTCAAACAATGCAAGACGTTTTTTTTCTCACTTTATTTGGAATGACAAACCAGATAAAGTTAAACGAGCATATTTATATAACGAACATGAGCATTAAAACTATTAAATATTAAGACATTAAACCTCTCTTAAAGCCTCCATTGTACCAAAATTGTATCTACTGTAAATCCAAATAGGATTTCTAGTAAGCTACTAAGAGAGGCCTATCCTATGTTTTAAGAGTGGTATCTTTGCCTTTTTGCAGACTAAAACCTTACATTTTCAGTGGATTGACAATGGATGCCTGTTTAAAGTATCCTCCTTTTTAAATGAAGTCATACAGAGTTGGCTACAATTTCAATTTCATCCTCCAGAAAAGGCAGATATAATATTACAGCAAATAATATAGCTAAAGTCCAATATACCGATAGAGAAAAAAWAWATATATWTTTTTTTAAATGTACATGAAGGGTATACTATTTATGAAGGACATTGTAAACAAGAACTGTAAAATGATGTCACACAAGCTAACGACAGTGTATGCTCAATACATATGTGGGTGGAGGAGAACGAGTCAGAGAGACCCCTCTCTGTTCCAGTGGCATATGTCTTATTACATAACAGACCTTTGAATGTGCCTTCTGTCAACAGACAGGCAATTTCCCGTGAATTTAGCTAATTGGGTTGAAGCCCTGTGTCTCCCACCGCCACCGGTGACACACACAGACAGACAGAAATGCKGTGTGCTGCAGACAGGTGCAACCTGGTAGTAATCCCTCCCTCTTTCTCCCTATCCCCCTCTATTCTCCTATTCTCTCTGCCCTCTGGCCCTTTGTGTGTGATGTGTGTCTGTTGCTGGGGCAGCGTGGCTGATGCAACTACCTGAGATGATACAGAGAGATGTGGCTCAAGTGCTCCTATATATCCTGGCCTGTGCAGATCTAAAAAAGAGCCTGGACCCGTCTGTCTCCATCACACAAAAAACAAATAGACAGTTGTAATTGTGGGATAAGTATTTGTTAAATAAGTAATAAAGTAATCAAAAACAAGAATCTTAATCATAATTAAAGATAAATTAAGTAAAATGTCAAGTGTAAGTTTTATCTCTCAGTAAACTCTAATTTCCAACCAATAGGTTGTCTGTTGAGAACAACCTGTATGAAACCTTTTGGGTTTTAACCTACAAAATAAAATATGTATAGTTTCTGCCTTTACCAGTATATGTATATCTGATTGAGGCATAGATTATTTACCAGTATCTATTGGTAAATGTAGAAGGCAGACATTAAAGTTTTTTTTTTTCTGTCAGTGATGTTTGTCATGAAAGGGCTGACTCTGTTGTGCATACAGACAAAGCTGTCTCTAGGCATTGTAATCTGTATGTCCTCATGTTTTGTTGTTAAACCGATAACTGTGGCAACAGGGACAGGACAGAGTATTGATGCATTCATTGACTGAGAGCTGCTTTTGAAGTTCTTCAACAGAATGTTGTTTTTCTGTGGATTTAGACCGAAGTAGAGATTTAGAAAGAAGTAGGAATTAAGAGGTGGATTTAGATAAAAGTAGGGATTAACTAGAAATATACCAAAACATTTTTAGAAATGTACTTGAAATGAATATTACACTTGAAGTCAATAATAATTGTTTTTTAAGTACTCTATGAAAGATTACAATCATTTTAGTATATAGGTTAATGGTATAGTTGCCCAAATCTATACACTCACATGCCTATACAAATATTACCACTAAATGTAAATACAAATGGTACTTCACAGTGAATCTGCAGAGAAAAGGGAAGTGATGCAGTGGAAATATGATCACAATGCTAAACTAATATCAAAGGCAGTCTCTATTTGTTCTGCTAAATGTTTTTGAGTACATTAATTATGTAATGGATATGTGCCATCTGTGTGCGAAATGCAGATACATTTCTAATGAGTCTAACATTTACATGCAGTGAGTGAGACTCTTATCAATTCCCCCCCAACTCTATTGCTATCATACTGATTGATGACCATCCTGAGAATTAAATCAATGCAAATGGAACAATCTTTGCAGATTGTTGTCTGAATGGAAAAACAGCCTGACTGTCATCAAATCTGTTATTAACTTTCATGTTGTTCTTGGACTGCAAAAAAAGCCCATGATCAATGACTAAATTATTAGATTTGAGATGATTTAAAATAGGCCTAAATCTAAAGCAATTTAGATCCTGAAGCAATTATATAGATGATGTTGAAATACAGAATGTAATACAAAAATATCAGTAAGGGAAGGATCAGACCCAAAAGAAATGTGTTTGCTGTCTGATTCAGTAGATCTAATCAAAGCCTTCTAGAGCCTATAGGCTACTTACTGTACTCCTGCAGATTCTAATTGAAAACTTAATAGGGTGCAATGATTTTTTTATCTAAATTGGAAGGAATGACTAATCACCTTGAAAAAAAATGCTATTGCTCGACTAGTAAAAATAACATTTGGAGAAATTAATCTGAAAACACCATACCTTTTTCCTTATCACCTTTTGACAGATGTTACACATGTGAAATGGGTTGGGGGAGGTGGAGTCCGCACTGAAGCTCATGCTGGCCGCCACTGTAACCGTCGTATAAACTGTACTTTAAATAACTGTAGGCCTATGTCACTCTCTTGCAGGTGTGGTAGTGGTGGGTTGGGGAGACCGAAGAGTTGTTAGATCACGAAGCCGTTTTTCGAGAGAGGTATACGGAGGCTCTGTCTTCCCCAGTCTCACTCACCACACAAAGCCAGGCAGTTCCGTGAGCAAACTTCTGACTTTGCTCTGCCGGATGTGCGAGCCAATAGCGACGCACAACAGCTAGAGGGGTGTGTTTGCGAAACAACATGCGCCTGCTGTCTTTAGTTAGCTATTAAAGCGATAACTTTCCACAACCCGCATCCTTTTATTAGACCCAAGACAACTAAAAAGCAACTTGAATCCTTACCAAATAAAGGAAAAAACAACCTTCAGCAAAATAATCAACTTTGATGACTTTTCTTTGTGTTACCCTGTATAGATAAATTACAATGTGTTTGTCATAAGTAATTTCATTTGGATAGAAGAGCATGGATAGAACCAGGGTACAACATACTCTGGTCTACAAGGTTTGTTTTAGTAATAGGCAATAAAGTTTTACGTAGGTGTGGGTGTGTGTGTGTATGTATGTGTGTGTGTGTGTGTGTTGTGTTGTGTGGTGTGTGTTGTGTGTGTGTGTGTGTGTGTGTGTGTGTGTGTGTGTGTGTGTGTGTGTGTGTGTGTGTGTGTGTGTGTGTGTGTGTAAACAAACAAGATGAAAAACGAAGGCTCAGTAATTTGCAGAGCAAAGCAACACAGGCCTACAGCCAGGTAGATCTTCAAGAATAAAACCATTATTTTCATCTTTATACTAAAAACTATAAATACAGACATAAAGGAAGGATCCTGCCTTTGTTTTTTGTATATGTGGCCATGGTAGTACTGGTAAGTCTGACGTGAGTCACCCTACTTTCTGCGGGTATGCTGTAAATTCTCTTTAATTTGAAATGCATTTTTAGTTGAGGAAGCAAAAAATATTGCATACAAGTACAACATTGAGTCAGCAAACAAAGAGAGCATCAGTGGTAACAAAACCACTCAGCAGAAATCTTGACTTATCCAGCCCCACAGACATGCAAAGACATGTCTCATCATCTTTCACCTCCTCTCTCTTCTGCCTTTCAAGTCTCTCACCCAGGGCTGGGGAGTAGTGAACTATGCTAAACAAAAATATAAACGCAAAATGCAACAATTTGGAAGATTTTATTGCGTTACAGTTCATATAAGGAAATCAGTCAATTGAAATAAATAACTTAGGCCCTAATCTATGGATTTTACATGACTGTGTAGGGGTGCAGCCAAGAGTGGTAGTGATGGGTCGTTCGCGAACGAGTCGGCTCTAAGAGCCACTCTTGTGGTGAACGTTGGGAGCCGGCTCGCATATCAGAAGAGCCGAATCTATTTATAAAAATATTAAAACATTAAGATATGAATAATCAAAAGATTTAAATGAATAGAATTAACTGATTCAAAGAACAAAAAAATAAATAATATATAGGCCTAAATGCTCAAGTGCACACACATTCGTTCAGACTGTCTGCTCAGACTAACAGCCTCACCTGTTGTTCCTGTCAATCAGACACGCAGTGTCAACCAATGAACCAAAGATGCGTGAGGGAGGGCCGAGGCAACTCACTCACAGTCACACACTTAGCAGCGAGGAGAGAGAGGAAGGACAGCTGTGAAAACAACAGCTGGAAAATGAGTCGGATGCACAGTAGCATGTGGATGCATTTTAAGAATGTAGACAATGTTAGAGCACAGTGTAGAATTTGCCAAAACAAAATCTCATATAAAGCCGGTTCTACGCACAACCGACACCGGCATATGRGAACTSTGCACACAACTATGAAGCTAGCTGTAGCGGAGKTTCGAGAAACTAGCGGGCCTGCTAGTGATAGTGGTGGAGGGTTTAAGTGAGACCACTTATAACTGACCCACCTATAGGCAAATCGTGCCATTTTGTTTTTACCAAGTTACTCAAGGCCTCTAGTTTCTGTGTGCCAAATTAGAAAAAAGTAACCAATCTATACTTGAGTTATTTGACCATGTCAAGATTTAAAAAAATCTAAGAATAAAAATAGGTTTGACAGCCTCGCTGTGAACCCCTAAATATGGGTGTTGGGAAAGCTACTCTGAAAATATAGTTTACCAAGCTACAAATTCCTACACACTGGAAAAAGTTAAGCTACACTAAAGCTACCTTTAAGAAAAACTGTTTACTTAACGAAAGCTACTTTGACTACTTCGTGAAATTCTCATATCTAAATCTGAAATGTCATAGAATACAAAATGCAATAACATAATGTGTAATTTATGCTATTAAACACAAAAACAATGTTTCAATGGAGAATTAGGCAGGTCMGATGCCTGAAAATAAAGGACATTCTTGCCTACATGTGGATGGAATTTATATGTTTAAATGAATGATTAGAATATTCCACCCTGAAACCATATAAAGGACAGTGAAATTGATCAGAATCATAAAATTATAATTAATGATGTGTGTAGTGTTAGTCAGTAAAATTATAATAAATGATGTGTGTAGTTTTAGTCAGAATTAGGGTAAAACAATATGTCTCTATGGTGTCTTAAACACAGACTGTCTGAGCAAGATTCGGTGGTGACCTTGGCTAGGGGCCACTGAGAAATTTGGGAAAGGACAGGGAGTGCTTCTCATGGTCCCTAATCTTTGTCGGCTGGGTAGTGGGACAGTATGTGCGTAGGATACCTACTGTTTGTGTGCAAATGTATGTGCATATGGATTCTGTTTGTATGCAAAAGTATGTGCGTAAGGAGCTAGTATAAAATGAATGGTTTTGTACAACGAACTTGCGCGCCCGTGAATAAACATTTTGACTATCATAGCTGGGGCCTCCATCTGTTTCATTCAACCAGTATCTTACAAATCCTGGGTTGCAGACTGAGTAGTTAATTGAATTGGGTTATGAACATTGAGAACATAATTCTCATGACACTACTTCACCCATATTTTATTTTATTTTAGCAAAAAAGTAATTAACTACTGAAAACACGATGTAGATTTAAACCAAGCTACTGCAAACTGTAGAATAATTTCTAGTTGAACTATACGTAGTAAACTACTCCCCAACACTGGTAATCTTATAATGAGTGCCACTGATGCAATCAGTTTCTCCCTTACATTCTCTTTTGGAATTATCTCTTTTGGAACAATCTACATTGTTTTTTACTTAACTGATTAAAAAGGTGACAGGTCAAAAGGTAGTTAGGGACAATCTCCTCCACCTCATTGCCAGGGAGTCTCAGCAGGCGATACCAGGTGACTCTGGCTTAGGTGCTCTTCTACTCATTATCCCTCTGCATTAGGCTTTGAGTTTGGCTTTCCCACTTATATTTGTAAAGTAAAATTCTTTAAATCTCCCTATAAAAAAACAATTACTAATCATTAGCCATGAAACTGAAATGTGCTCCATCAAGTATGTATCAAAGGTCATTCAACGTCTTGATCAAAGGTCATTCAACAACAACAACTTTTAATCCCTACTATTGTTGTTGTCGCCGTCGTCCTTTTTCTAAGAAGAGTGACATTTAGATTATTATTTACTGTTTGTAATGCTATGTTGAGGTGCGGCCGCTCCTTGGTATCATAGAGACGGGACAGTGCCGCACCTCAACGTCCTGTAGTGGACCAGCTACCACCGGCCTGAGGAGAGACACATGAAACGAGGGGTTAATACGATAGTAAGAGGGGAGCTGTAACCTATAACACACCTTGTTTATTCTCCTCAGGACTTTAAATGGCCCCACAAACCGCGGACCCAGCTTCCGGCAGGGCAGGCGGAGAGGCAGGTTTCGGGTCGAGAGCCAGACCCTGTCCCCCGGTGCGAACACGGGGGCCTCACTACGGTGGTGGTCAGCGCTCACCTTCTGTCGCCCACCGGCCCGTTTAAGGGATTCCTGGACGGCTCTCCAGGTCTCCTTTGAGCGCTGCACCCAATCCTCCACCGCAGGAGCCTCGGTCTGACTCTGATGCCACGGTACCAGGACCGGCTGATAGCCCAACACGCACTGAAACGGCGACAGGTCCGTGGAGGAGTGACGAAGTGAATTCTGGACGATCTCGGCCCATGGGACGAACCTCGCCCACTCTCCAGGCCGGTCCTGGCAATACGACCGCAGGAACCTGCCCACATCCTGATTCACTCTCTCCACCTGCCCATTACTCTCGGGGAGAAAACCAGAGGTCAGGCTGATCGAGACCCCCAGACGCTCCATGAACTCCTTCCAAACCCGGGAAGTGAACTGGAGACCCCGATCAGAAACTATATCCTCAGGCACCCCGTAGTGCCGGAAGACGTGTGTAAACAGGGCCTCTGCAGTCTGTAGGGCCGTAGGGAGATCGGGCAAAGGGAGGAGACGGCAGGACTTAGAGAACCGATCCATAACGACCAGGATCGTAGTGTTCCCTGTGACGGAGGAAGATTGGTAAGAAAGTCCACAGACAGGTGTGACCAAGGCCTCTGTGGAAGGGGAGGGGCTGTAACTTCCCTCTAGGCAGGTGTCTAGGAGCCTTACACTGAGCGCACACCGAACAGGAGGAAACATAAACCCTCACATCCTTAGCCAAGGTGGGCCACCAGTACTTCCCCCTAAGAGCCCGCACTGTCCTCTCAATCCCCGGATGATCAGAGGAGGGTAGCGTGTGGGCCCACCTGATCAATCTATCACGAACACCAAGCGGGATGTACCTCCGGCCCGCTGGACACTGGGGTGGTGGAGGTTCTAACCGAGACGCCCGCTCGATGTCCGCGTCCACCTCCCATAACACCGGTGCCACCAGACAAGAGGCCGGAAGTATGGGGGTGGGATCGATGGGCCGCTCCTCGGTATCATAGAGACGGGACAGTGCGTCGGCCTTCGCGTTACGGGAACCTGGTCTGTAAGAGATAGTAAAGCGAAACCTGGTTAAAAACATCACCCACCTTGCCTGGCGAGGATTCAGTCTCCTCGCCGCTAGGATGTACTCCAGATTACGGTAGTCAGTCCAGATGAGAAAAGAGTGTTTCGCCCCCTCAAGCCAATGTCTCCACACCTTCAGAGCTTTTACCACAGCCAGCAACTCCCGATCCCCCACATCATAGTTTCGCTCCGCCGGACTGAGCTTCCTAGAAAAGAAAGAGCAAGGGCGAAGCTTCGGAGGCGCGCCCGAGCGCTGCGATAGCACGGCTCCAACCCCAGCCTCGGACGTGTCCACCTCCACTATGAATGGCAAAGAGAGGTCCGGATGCGCCAATACGGGAGCGTCGGTTAACAACGCCTTCAGATGACTAAAAGCTCTGTCCGCCTCCGCCGACCACCGCAAGCGCACCGGCTCCCCCTTCAGCAGTGAGGTAATGGGAGCAGCCACCTGCCCAAAACCCCGGATAAACCTCCGGTAGTAATTGGCAAACCCTAAAAACCGCTGCACCTCCTTTGCCGTGGTCGGAGTCGGCCAATTACGCACGGCCGCAATGCTGTCACACTCCATCACCACCCCAGATGTGGAAATGCGATACCCCAGGAAAGAGACGGCTTCTTTGGAGAACACACATTTCTCGGCCTTGACGTACAGGTCATGCTCCAACAGTCGCCCAAGTACCTTGCGCACCAGAGACACATGCGATCGATGTAAACCACCACACCCTTCCCATGCAGGTCCCTGAGAATCTCGTCAATAAAGGATTGGAAAACTGCTGGAGCATTTTTCAACCCATACGGCATGACGAGGTACTCGTAATGGCCAGATGTGGTACTAAACGCGGTTTTCCACTCATCTCCATCCCGGATTCGCACCAAGTTATACGCGCTCCAAAGATCCAGTTTTGTGAAGAAGCGTGCTCCGTGGAATGAGGTAGCGGGTAACTGAACCCCACTGTGATGGAATTTAGACCTCTATAGTCAATGCACAGATGCAGACCTCCCTCCTTCTTCTTCACAAAAAATWAACTCAAGGAGACAGGTGATGTGGAGGGCCGAATGTACCCCTGTCCCAGAGATTCGGTGACATYTATGTCTCCATAGCCACCGTCTCCTCCTGTGACAGGGGATACACGTGACTCCTGGGAAGTGCAGCGTTTACCTGGAGGTTTATCGCACAATCCCCTCGTCGATGTGGTGGTAATTGGGTCGCTCTCTTTTTACAGAAGGCGATTGCCAAATCGGCATATTCGGGGGGAATGCGGCACGGTGGAGACTTGGTCTGGACTCTCCACTGTCGTTGCACCGATGGAAACTCCCACACACCTACCTGAGCACTCCTCTGACCAACCCTTAAGAGCCCCCTGTTTCCACACAATTTTAGGATTGTGATAAGCCAACCAGGGAATACCCAGCACCACTGGAAACGCAGGAGAATCAATGAGGAAGAGACTAATCCGCTCCTCATGACCACCCTGCGTTACCATGTCCAGTGGAACCGTGGCCTCCCTGATCAACCCTGACCCTAACGGTCGACTATCTAGGGCGTGCACGGGGAAGGGTTGGTCTATCTGAACCAAGGGAATCCCTAACTTACGCGCGAAACCGCGGTCCATAAAACTCCCTGCTGCGCCTGAATTGACTAGCGCCTTATGCTGGGAATGAGGGGGAAAATCAGGAAAGGAAATCAACACATACATATGACCAACAGGGGGCTCTGGGTGAGCCGGGTGCTGACTCACCTGAGGTGTTCGAGTCGTGCTCTGTCTGCCCTCTCGACTCCCAGACGAACTCCTCCAGCACCGGTCAGCAGTGTGTCCTCTCCGACCACAACTGATGCAGGAGGAGGCTCCTCCTCTGGTGGCCCTAGCAGCAGCACCCCCTAACTCCATGGGTGTCAGAGCAGGAGCGCTGGGGGGTGGAACGAACAGACCCTGACCAGGACGCCCGCGAGCAGCCAGCAAGTTGTCCAGCCTGATGGACATGTCGATTAGCTGGTCCAGAGTGAAAGTAGTGTCACGACAGGCTAGCTCCCTGCGGACGTCCTCCCGCAGGCTACACCTATAATGGTCCATCAGGGCCTTGTCATTCCACCTCGCGCCGGCGGCCAGGGTCCGGGAACTCCAGCGCGAAATCCTGTGTGCTCCTCGTCTCCTGCCTTAAGTGAAACAGCCGTTCACTCGCCACTCTGCCCTCGGGTGGGTGATCGAACACCGCCCGGAAGCGGCGGGTGAACTCTGGGTAATGATCCCTCGCTGAGTCCGGGCACTCCCTGACCTCGTTGGCCCACTCCATTCTCGRCAACACCTGATCCATAGCTGTCCCCAAACGGTGCAATACTGCTGTATGTTGTTGCACACGCTCCTCCATGGACGGGGTGGGCGCGTCAGCTCCTGCTGACTCCATGATAAGCGGTGCGGGATTCTGTCAGAACTCCCCATAGAGATGTGGGTGTGGAGTCAGGCACAGGAGAAACAAGTTCAGGATGAAAAGGACGTTTAATCAACCAGCTCAAAAATCACAGGACACCTGACTACAGCAGTAGCCATGAAACCCACTAAGACACAGTCCAGGGAAAAACACCTGTAAAACATGAACTAGCAAAAAACGCAACCCAAACTGACAGTTAACGAAAACAATCCCGCACAAAAACCCAAAGGAAATGTAGAGAAAAATACCCCCCCTAATTAACCAAAATGAAACCAGGTGAAAACACAAAACAGACAAAACCAAAAGAAAAGGAAAAAGGATCGGTGGCAGCTAGTAGACCGGCAACGACGACCGCCGAGCACCGCCCGAACAGGGAGATAAACAAACGTACAGTCAATAACACAAAAGAAAAATGTGTACAGTGTGTGAAAATTAAGTAAGGAGGTAAGGCAATAAATAGGCCAATAGTGGCGAAGTAATTACAATTTAGCAATTTACACTGGAGTGATATATGTGCAGATGAGGATGTGCAAATAGAAATACTGGTGTGCAAAAGAGCAGAAAAACAAAAACAAATATGGGGATGTGTCACAATGGCGTGTATAAGTGGCAGGGAAGTCAGGCGCAGGAGAGTCAAATAGAGTGTAGAATGGAGTACTTTAATTAAAGTCCCAGTAATCTGCTCCATAACACTCACGGGAAAAACATAAAACAAATCTGGGTACGAAGACCCGTCGCACACCTATACACAATCAACACAACACTTGACAACGAACAACCGTGAAGCTATAAACGTAGTGCACACGCACACGCACACGCACACGCACACGCACACGCACACGCACACGCTACAAACGTTCAACATAGACAATTCCCCACAAACAGCTAAAGCCTATGGTTGCCTTAAATATGGCTCCCAATCAGAGACAACAATAACCAGCTGTCTCTAATTGAGACCCAATTCAGGCAACCATAGACTTTCCTAGATACCTACACTCAACCATAGACACAGCTAGACTACTATACTAAACATAAACCCAACTACTCTAATAAACCCCCTAAACCTTACAACCACCCTAGACACTACAAAAACCACATACATTCCCCATGTCACACCCTGACCTAACCAAAATAATTAAGAAAACAAAGAATACTAAGGCCAGGGCGTGACAGGATGAGGTAGGTAGTTGGTTGGATGGGCTATTTACAGATGGGCTGTGTACAGCTGCAGCGTGTGCTGTGTGGGCTGTGTACAGCTGCAAACATCCAGAGTATTACTGTATGTTGGAGGAATTGAAGACCTCCATTGTACTGTAGGTGATCACTATGCTGTACTAATACTGTAAGAAAAACTGGAGAGAAAAATACTCAAGCCCTCATGTCATGTTGGCATTATCTGATTGGCTGTGTCATTGATTCCTGGCTCCTCCTATACAAATATAAAGAGTTATACATATGACATCTTATAGTCTCAATATTTCAAACTAGTCACAATTGTTTATTCAGGTGTAATTCAATGTGTATTATGGAATTTGACACTAATCTGGATTTCAGCTTGTGTTTTCATACACACTGTAAATCTGCCGTGTGAGAGCTAATGACAAAGCAAAAACAGGTTTTTAGAAATGTTTGCAAATGTATATAAAAAATAAAAGAATGAAATATCACATTTATATAAGTATTCAGACCCTTTACTCAGTACTTTTTTGAAGCACCTTTGGCAGCGATTACAGCCTCGTGTCTTCTTGAGTATTACGCTACAAGCTTGGCACACCTGTATTTGGGGAGTTTCTCCCATTTTTCTCTGCAGATCCTCTCAAGCTCTGTCAGGTTGGATGGGGAGCATCGCTGCACAGCTATTTTCAGGTCTCTCCAGAGATGTTCGATCGGGTTCATGTCCGGGCTCTGGCTGAGCCACTCAAGGACATTCAGAGACTTGTCCCGAAGCTACTCCTGCGCTATCGCGGTTGCGTCCTTGGGTTGTTAACATGTTGGAAGGTGAACCTTCGCCTGAGGTCCTGAGCACTCTGGACCAGGTTTTCATCAAGGATCTCTCTGTACTTTGCTCCGTTCATCTTTCKCTCAATCCTGACTAGTCTCCCAGTCCTTGCTGCTGAAAGAAATCCCCACTGCACGATGCTGCCACCACCTTGCTTCACCGTACAGATGGTGCCAGGTTTCCTCCAGATGCGACGCTTGGCATTCAGGCCAAAGAGTTCAATCTTGGCTTCATCAGACCAGAGAATCTTGTTTCTCATGGTCTGAGAGTCTTTATAGGTGCCTTTTGGCAAACTCCAAACAGGCTGTCATGTGCCTTTTACTGAGGAGTGGCTTCCGTCTGGCCTAATTGGTGGAGTGCTGCCGAGATGGTTGTCCTTCTGGAAAGTTCTCCCATCTCCACAGAGGAACTCTGGAGCTCTGTCAGTGACCATCAGGTTCTTGGTCACCTCCCTGACCAAGGACCTTCTCCCCTGATTGCTAAGTTTGGCCYGGTGGTCAGCTCTAGGAAGAGTCTTGGTGGTTCCAAACTTGATGTAGGCCACTGTTCTTGGGGACCTGCAATGCTGAAGACATGTTTTGGTACCCTTCCCCAGATCTGTGCTCCTGTCTCGGAGCTCTATGGACAATTCCTTCGACCTCATGGCTTGGTTTTTGCTCTGACATGCATTGTCAACTGTGGGACCTTATATAGACAGGTCTGTGCCTTTCCAAATCATGTCCAATCAATTGAATTTACCACAGGTGGACTCCAATCAAGTTGTAGAAACACCTCAAGTATCATCAATAGAAACAGGATGCACCTGAGCAAATTTCCAGTCTCGTAGTAAAGGGTCTGAATACTTATGTAAATAAGGTATTCTAAAAACCTGTTTTGGCTTTGTCATTATGGGATTATTGTGTGTAAATATTGTGTATGTAATCTATTTTAGAATAAGGCTGTAACGTAACAAAATGTGGAAAAGTCAAGGGGTCTGAATACTTTCGGAATGAACTGTAGCCCCTCTATTTGGTCAGTGCTGCTGTGTGTCGCATACATTATAATCTCTGTGTGGCACTGAAGCTACCCACTGGACAAAATCTGGTTGAATCAACGTTTTTTTCCCACATTTCAACCAAAATAATCTGTGATGAAGACGAATCAACATGCAAAACTGATTGGATTTGTAAAAAGTCATTAACATAAGGGCATTGTGTTTTTTTCCCCTAAGTTTGAACATAAATCCAATGACAGTGAATTATTTTGTTGATTTCTCGTTGAATTCACGTTAGTTGACAACTCAACCAAATGTAAATCAAAGCTATACCATGAAGTGACTTCTGTACCCATTGGGTAGTTTGTGTCCTTCTTTAAACCTGTTCCTACTACAGGACACATATGCTTCTCATTTTGGTTCCAATAGGTGGGTATTGACTGTGCACCTTTCTTCCAGTTTCTTTGTAGCTGGTTTACTTTCAAACTRTAAACTCTGTCATCAGGCATTGCACTGCCTGACCCTCAATGGTCTGGTTTACACAACACTCAGTCCCACTGGCAGCAACAAAATAATAAATCATACCATAACACAGGGTCCTCCAACACAATGAAGCCTGTCTGAGCTCACTGGGAAACCCAGGCCCAGATCACTGGCTGTGGCTAGAGCAAGAGACTGATTTCCAGACCCTGTTAGCTAGGTGGTTGGGAGGTTATGCGGAAATGGCTTGGCTATATTGCAATTTGTGTTTATGCATATTACAGTCTGCCCCACAGATATGTATGCACCGTACAGTGAGCATACCTAACCGCGGAGAACTTTTCAAAGTAATAAAATATTTTGTTTCCATTGCTGGACAGTGACACAGAGGAAGTTCAGATTGGTAACTGGCAGGAGCCAGTGGCTTCTGATTGGATATCTGATTCTCAGTACTTCCTATACTGTGTGAGGATGCCTTTATTATGCATTACAACACATCGCAGTATAACAATCAAATTCATAAACAACTCCTATTTCATATCTCAGCAATCAAGGTTCAATGCCTGGCCACAATTCAGTTCACACAATGAATAACAAAGCTTTATTGTGTGCCTTTGTTCATAAAGTTTTAAGTCTCATTATTGTTGAGACTTATGTAATGTGGGTCTTGTGAATATACAAAAATATTTGGGTCTGATTCAGGTTTTCTTGGCAGAAGTATTCACTTCCTGTTTTGTGAACAGATCCAGAGTGCCTTTCTTTCTGTCAGAGCTCTGTGAATASGTACTGCTGTTCTCTCTTCTCTGCATGAGTTTGAGCAGATTAAACTTGGACGTTCACCTGCTGTTTCTCTTGTTAAGGCTGTGTTAACTTTATGGCTTTTGTCAAGCTGCCAGTAATAATTGTATTATCTTTACATTATTTGAAGGCTGAAGGACAACATAGTGCATGATCAACAGTAAATTCCATAAGAACCATTGTAATAGTGCAAAATGATCCCGGCGGATTTCGTAAATGGTAAAGGGCATAATAAAACAGAATCGAAAACCATAAATGTGGGGCCACATATATTGGGTCTAAGTTACATCTACTTTACATCAAATGTAACTCTTAAAGTAACTGTGAAAATATCCTTTTTAAAAGTTAATATTCTGTTAACTCATACCCAAGAAATGCTGTTGACTAGTCTTATACTTGTACTTGTGGCCAAAGCATAAATTGGAGAAAAAAAACTTCAGAATCCCCACCTCAAACTTGAATCTCAAACAGAAGTTTCATAAATGCTTGCTATTTCCTAAAAGAGAATGTCATCCTGCCTCATTAGCTGAGCTGGCCGATCAGCGGTCTACATTAATATTTTTAATGACTGGTAAACGCCCACACCATTCTGTTGTTGGGGTAGGCCCACACCATTCCAACACAGAAAAGCTGCTTTTTAACATACTTAATAAAAAAAAATTGGAAGGAAAAGTATTTCATAGAAATATGAAAACACTGAACAGTTACTGTAAAACCAAAATGTAAGAAGATGCCCCAAGACATAGATAGGAAAAAGTTAATCTGATCTCCTAAAAACCCTTTCAATGTACTGACATGATGTTATAATCTTCGTCGCAGAATGTGTCATTGACATCACCAATACATTCTGACAGGGAGAGCAGGAAAGAGGGGAGGAGAAAAGATAACCATCCATATAGATAATACTGCCTCAGTCAAGAGGACCCGGACCCGAGTGTAGACCCCAATGCATTGATCCACATTCATACCTGCATTGACCCACATTCTGGACTGTTGACTCTTACTTCAGCCCAGCTGACCTTTCTGAAGCCTATGTCCTTCTACGGGGCTGAACTACCTGATCCATAGACTGCAATGTGTTTGCTGTTTGTGCACACCATTTTGAATGACTAGCAGATAACATATGTAAATAGAATAGAGAAAACTTGTTTCTAAACAAAGTGACATGGGATGACAGGCCTTCAATGTTGGGCACCTTCTCTCTGCACTCACTTAACTTTTTTGATGGAAATCACAAGTCTAAGGGAGATTCTTACTTGAGAAAAAGACTGTCCTCTCCTTGACTCCTTCGTCCTCTCTCCTCTGTGACCAGGAAACCTAAAAGTGGTTGGGGAGAATATCAGTTAGTTTGTAGGCAAACGGAGGAGTGTCCTCGCCTCCTTGACAGCCTCCTTCCGCTGAGGAAGCACAAGAGTATCCTACCTGAGTCCTTCGCGGAAGAGTTTTGAAATCCGCCACACCCCCTTTGAATCGGCTGTTGTTTACACAGAGGAGAAAGCATGCATATATTTCAAAAACAATATGCTTTTTATCCTTTTATCTATAAATGTTTTATCACAACTAGCTAAATGTATTTTTACTACTTTACACAATTAATTGGGGACTCCACCGCTGTAAACATCATTTGCATGATGTGAGTAAAAAAGGAGAGTCTCATTTCATACATGTGCATTTGTTTCCACTTTCCTCTCCTCCCCTCGACTACCTTTTACCTTTTTCAAAAGGAGGTGAGGAGAGGACGGAAGAGTTGATCAAACCAATTGAGAATCTCCCAAGATTCCACTGTGCTGATTCCCTGGCATTTTCTCATTTGGGCAAAAGTCTGTCCTCCGTCCTCTCTCCTCCGTGACCTGGAAATTGATAAGTGGTTGAGGAGTATGCTAAACAGAAGATTGTCCTCCCCTCCCTGATAGCCTCCTTTGATACCTGCCATACACCCTTTGAATCAGCTGTTGTATTTTRGAAGGAGAAAAGCATGTGCACATTTAAAAACGATATGCCTACCTACCTTAATTCATTTTTATCACTTTACACATTTATTTTGGGATCCACCCCTGTAAATGTCATTTGCCTGATGACTCGCAAGTGAAGGATCTTCTCACAAGCACATTTTCGTCTACGTTCATTCGCCTCGATTATCTTTTACTTTTTTCAAGAGACAAGAGAGGACGGAGGAGACAGGATGCAGGAGTTGTGCAAATCTAATTTGGGTTAAGACAAAACAAATCCAAAGGTGAGAGGACTTTAGTGCCTTAAAGTTTTAGCATGGGCAGCGCCATTGAGGATATTCGCCATTTTGAAGRAGTCAACTGGGTGGGACTTCCTATGGGTTAAGGGAGCATCATATAATTCCATCCAGGTCATCAGCCAATGAATTATGCTCATGAGCAAACATTTTATAACTGCAGGTAGCAGTAAATCAACAACCATGGCTTTATATCTGTTCAAACAACACACTCCAGGTGGCAGTATGCACCCTTTGTTTGTTTGCCAACTCAGAACTATTAGAAGGAAATTGACTACTTCAAAATGGAGATGGCCTCACTGGCATTGCCCTTCACCTCAGATGCCACAATTGGACAGATAAAAAAATTTCTCTATCATTCTCTTTGGAAACTCCTCAGGTAATATTAGATTAGTTCCAGACCATCCAAACTGTGATCATGGGTAAATTGTAGTGATGGGTGAAAAATATCCATAGTTACATATCAGGATATTATTTTTGCTCGCTCTTCTMTTTAAATAGAGCCAATTTGTTTTCAGCGCTTTCTTTCCCCATGACTGATCCAAACTCATTCTCATGTCTCTCTGCATCAGACAAATGGTGAGCAATATGTTTGGAACATCAAATAGTAATAAAATTGAGTATCCAATCGCAATACATTAGCCTATCATATCTGGACTTTAGTATCGTGATAACATATTGTGAAGTCCCTGGTAATTCCCAGCCCCAGTAAATTGTGACAGACTGACTGATCAACAATTCATATTGAGTAGATATTTGTGATGCAAGCTAATTTGTAAATCAATCAGTCTGGACTCACCTTTAAAGTCGACTGTCCAATGCACCCATTGTATGTAGAGCAATGTCTGAATCAGCATGTCAGATTTTAGAGTAAAGTAAACAAGTGCCACCTAGGGGTCAAACCTTGAATATCATTTGACACGTACACCAGCTCTGGTGGAAGAGGAAAAACGTATGGTGGTGTTTGTGTGGGTCTGACAGTATTATGAAGGAATGCTACAGGGCACAATAGTAGAGAGCCACTCCTCGCTGAGAAAATGCAACAAATAAAAACCAAAACATGTTTAACCAGATTTAATATTTTTTAAACATTGGGTTTGGAAAAAAAGTACAAAAGTGATCTGTACGCCACAGTATGAAACCAGTTTGGTCCAGAGCTGTAAAGTGAAAGTTGTGTTCCTTTAAAAACCATATTCTACATATGTATTTATATAATTAACCAGCCTTACACATACTCACTAAAAACGATACAAGTTACATTTTAAATACATAGGCTGACCGCTGTAATACCTTTACATGTGATAAAAAAAGGACAAAAGTCTAAAAATACATGAGACCACAATGCCAACCTGCATATGGCACTAAGTCATGCAGTATTACAATCGTTACACTACAGAGAAACAGCAAAGCACTACAGCTGTCACAGTGAGAAAGAGGGCAGCCGGGAGATGTCTCTAAATAACAAGGTTTAAAAATCTCTCAAAGTTCATGGTTTTTGGACTTTAACGCCGAGAGAAGTCTCCGCTGCTGGCCAGCAACGCTGTGGTCGGACACCATTTTAACATTTGCATACATAGTAAGTTGAGAAGGGTCTCCAATGAGGAGAGACCCTATTCCATAATTACGTCCAATTAGAAAAATATAACTAATGTTACGAGAAAGTTGCTGTTGAAGACAAAAATCCCCCAAACCTGGGAAATGCTCAGAATATGTGGTGAGGAAACACTAAGAAAGACAATTGAATAAATAAAATTGCATGACATCTATAAAAATCAACTTGGTTCTGTGATGTTGACAATCTTTTCCACCTTGCGCAAACCATGCGGCTGTACCCAGGCAGTGTTAACGAGGCACTCTCCTCCCTCCATCCACAGTCACAGATATTTTTTTAATGACCTCAGGGTTAAAACATGAAATTTGGAGGACGCATTCTTATTGTCATGTCAACATGAAAGACGATTTCCATGTACAGCATGTTCACCAGGATCTCCAATGAAGAAAACTGAAAAGGATAAAAATTGAGAAAACAGAAAGGAGAGGGGAAAGGTAGAATGGCATCAGCCTTTCACAGTGTTAAAACAACGAAGCCCCTCCGAGCTGTGGTTGGGTGGGCTTGTCGTTACGGTAACAGCAGTGAACTCCCTGTTCTGTCAAACTTCTTGCCCTTTGAGAGTGCGGCCACTTGTTTTAGCAGCTCCCGATTTTTGGCCTGTAGTAAAAGAAAAGTAGTGAGTATGTAACCATCTATGTTTAATGAAAGCATTTACCACACAAGCTAGTAGTGTTTGATTACATCCTACTGTGCCTCTTTCTTAGGAAAGTTGTTTGAACCCAATGTACTTGAGGGGCTACAGGTCAACATATCGGGTTGGAACTTGTCTCAATGGCTACATTTACACAGACAGCCCAATTCTGATCTTTTTCCACTAATAGATCAACCCATTTGCCAATAATTGGGCAAAAGATCTGAATTGGGCCAACCGTGTAAATGTAGCCAATGGCTCACAAYATGTCAGGTTTTTTTCTTGTAAAGGTATGCATGGAAATTTCTAGTCTACCTGTTGCTGTTCCATGGACTCTTTGTGCGCCTTCTCCATGTTGTTCATCTTCACCCTCATGTTGGATTCTTGGTACTGGAAGTCTGCCTTGAGCTCTGTGAGCTAGAAGTACAAAAAAAGAGGCAGACAATCTAATCAATACAACATGACCAAAAGTCATATTTCACATAAAACAGTTTAGAAGTGTGTATGAGTACCAGTCAAAAGTTTGGACACCTATTCATTCAAATTATTCTTTAGTTTTATTATTGTCTACATTGTAGGATAATAGTGAAGACATCAACTATGAAATAACACATATGGAATCATGTAATACTCAGTGTTAAATCAAAAATATATTTTACATTTGAGATTCCTCAAAGTAGCCACCCTTTGCCTTGACAACAGCTTTGCAAACTCTTGGCATTCTCTCAACCAGCTTCACCTGGAATGCTTTTCCAAGAGTCTTGAAGGAGTTCCCACATATGCTGAGCACTTGTTGGCTGCTTTTCCGTCGCTCTGCAGCCCCACTCATCCCAATTGGGTTGAGATCAGGTGATTGTGGAGGCCAGGTCATTTGATGCAGAATTCCMTCCTGGTAAAAATAGCCCTTACACAGCCTGGAGGTGTTTTGGYTCATTGTCCTGTTGAAAAACAAATTATAGTCCTACTATGCCCAAACCAGATGGGACGGCGTATCGCTGAAGAATGCTGTGGTAGCCATGCTGGTTAAGTGTGCCTTGAATTCTAAATAAATCACAGACCGTGTTACCAGCAGGGCACCGCCACACTATCACACCTCCTCCTCCATGCTTTACAGTGGGAGCCACACATGCAGAGATCCGTTCACCTACTCTGCGTCTCACAAAGACACGGCAGTTGGAATCAAAAATCTCAAAGTTTGACAGATTTCCACCACTCCAATGTCCATTGTTGGTGTTTCTTGGCCCAAGCAAGTCTCTTCTTATTATTGGTGTCCTTTAGTAGTGGTTTCTTTGCAGCAATTCAACCATGAAGGCCTGATTCACACAGTCTCATCTGAACAGTTGATGTTGAGATGTGTCTGTTACTTGAACTCTGTTAAGCATTTATTAGGGCTGCAATTTCTGAGGCTGGTAACCCTAATGAACTTATCCTCTGCAGCAGAGGTAACTCCGGATCTTCCTTTCCTGTGGCGGTCCTCATGAGAGCCAGTTTCCTCATAGCACTTGATGGTTTTTGCGACTGCACTTGAAGAAACTTTCAYAGTTCTTAATTTTCCAGATTGACTGACCTTCATGTCTTAAAGTAATGATGGACTGTCATTTCTCTTCACTTATTTGAGCTGTTCTTGCCATAATATGGACTTGGTCTTTTACCAAATAGGGCTATCTTCTGTATACCAACCCTACCTTGTCACAACACAACTATTGTCTCAAACGCATTAAGGAAAGAAATTCCACAAATGAACTTCTAAAAAGGCACACCTGTTAATTGAAATGCATTCCATGTGACTACCTCATGAAGCTGGTTGAGATAATGCAAAGCTGTCATCAAGGCAGGGGGTAGCTACTTTGAAGAATCTCAAATATATTTTGATTTGTTTAACACTTTGGTTATTACCTGATTCCATGTGTTATTTCATAGTTGATGTCTTCACTATTATTCAACAATGTAGAAAATAGTAAAAATAAAGAAAACCTGGAATGAACAGGTTTAGATATATATATATATATATATTAGTTAGGCGTGTACCTTTCGGTCCTTCTCCAGCATTGTCTGATCCCTCTGCTGAAGCATTCTCTTTAATGACATCACTTCCTCTTTCAGCTGGCTGATCAGAATGAAGTTGTCCGTTCCTCCACAATCCATAGATTGGGTGATTGAACTACTGCAGGGAGAGAGCAGGGAAAAACAAGTTAGGGTGGCAGAAAAAGGAAAATACCTGTTTGGAGATCTTTTTCACACTGGCCAACTTTACCTGCTCCAACAACACCTTGATGGCAACCATCACAGATGTGTGTTAGAACCAAGAAGGCCAAAAATAAGTGTCAGGAACATACTGGATGTTCAGCACTGTTTACTTCAAAAAGTTAAAACCAGTTTGTAACTCCTTACATGTGATTGAAACTCCTCTCGTACCTGTCCCCGTTGGATGGCTTCATCTCCAGTTTTGGTTTCTTCTTTGGGGTCTCCTTCTGGATCGAAGACGATTTATGGCTGAAGGGAGAACCAAGACACAACTTTAGCCACCAAGGCTCCATCAAAAACGGAACTCGTCCCAGATTGCCCCATAGTTAAAATACATTGTATAACTAAGCAAATGGGCTTGTCAAGTCAAAACACTAGGGAATGTGATTCAGAAAGAGGTGGTAAGTCACCTCTGCTTCCACATTCCCTGCTCTGGACTTAAGCTCCCACTGAGTCTACAACACAGAGACAAGAAAATACACACAAACAAAAAACAAGTTATGTAATTTCATCTTTCCAAGATGTTTCTTCTGATATTTGACACATACATTACTCAGACCACTACATCCTTCCAAAAAGTGCCTGGTCAGCACAATACATATATAGTATTGTGACAGAGCAGAGACCTGCATTACAGAGGATGTAAAGGCCTAACACGTAGAGGAGAGGGCTGTGGCGCCAGGGCCTACTTGTGTGAGCTGCTGTGTCTTTGCTGCTGGTGGTGATGGTGCTGTCTGGAGTGGAGGTCCTTCTCGTTGAGCGAGGAGTTGGAGTGGGAGGAGCTGAAGCCTTTCCTCTGCTCCTTGGTCTTTTGCAGTACACGTCGGTAGGACAGAGTGCACAGCCAGCACAGCAGTTTCCCATCCACCTGACGCAACACACACAGGACAGTGGAGGATGGTGAATACGCAAGTGTTGGACAACATGCATGTCAGGGTATCAATGCAGCAGGTGTCTGTACCTACCTTTCTCCTGCCCTCCTCCTTGCGGTCAAATGCGCACTGTTGTTTGCACTGCTCGCAGGTCTGTGGAGGGCCATACTTCTTCTCTGAGTTGGTGCAACGCTGACACTTCGTCCCAATGAAAGCAGCAATGATGTTACAGTATTGGCAGGGTTTGGGCTATGTAAGAAATGACAGAAGACTGTTTCAACCTGCTTTTGCAGACAATTTGTCCAGCATAACCAGAACTGAGTCAATCAGTACATAATGTACAATTATAAACAAACAGATAATTCAAGTCAAACATACGGTCCCAAACTGCTTTACATTCTGGGCACACTTCTTGCAAATGGTGTTTGTTTTGCTGGAATAAAGAACGGTAAAGAGAAATCACGCCAACGTCCTGAAACCAATGTTTTCACTATATTACATGGTGACACCTTAAGAATGGAATAAGAACAACATGTACAGTAAAGGTGCTGGAGCAGAACTCACCTCTCCTGCTGAAACTCTGATCTGCAGTATGTACACTTGACGATGGGATGAGCGATGCGACACTCCTGTTGATACAAGAAACAAAGCTAAATGTTGGCAATAACACTAAGAAATAACTAAACCCTCAATCATGAGTTGTTTGTCCTACCTGTCAAAACACATTTGTATGCTTTTATTTAGTGTTAGGCATTTGTTCATTATTATTTACCATGAATGGGAAGTGTTTACAATGAACCTTTTATTTAGTCAATCTGGGCAGAAAGCTTGAAAACCTGTGTGTGGTGGTAAGTTTATAGCAATGGGAAATAAGTATTTACAACACACCAGCATGAATAGCAAAATGTTTTAATAAAATGTAATAATTTGCCACTGGAATTATAACTCGATTTTTGCCCATTCCATTTTGAATTTCTGTGGAACATAGCCTACCCTACAGGCTGAGGAAGAATGCTACATTAAGCCCCCTGGAATTCAGTTTTGTAAATGCCGGTAGTTAAGACTACATTGATGATAAAATACTTGTAAGTGGCATGAAGTGTAAACTAATGACAAATGAACAGGTTATGGACGATGAAATGTGAAAATAGATGACGTTAGTTAATAACCCAAGTTCATCTGACATTATTTTGTCTGTTACACCCAGCGGACACTTCCGTGAGAAAACAATTCGCGGATACATTGTATCGTCCACGTCTTGCGTGTGATATTATCTAGCTAACGAGGTTGCCATTCGCGTCCCAGACATGTTGCAATGATATAGCGGTTACATAATCTATCACTTGCTATAAGGGCTGAATGTGAACAGAGACCTTAGAATTCTACATCTAGGTAACGTTAGCAGTCTAAACACGCGTGAAACACGTATACGTCTGTAGTAGTACAGTAACGTTAGTTAACTTAACCATTCTTTTGCCAGATTTTGGGCTATCTAAATAGCAGGCGCCCACAACTAGCTAGCACCCACACCTCCAGTCCAAACCTTGCACAGCTGCTGTCCCTGCGACAGTTCTTCGAACGGATACCGCTGGTTACACTTCGTACACGCGTAGAGGGCCGTTGTTGCCATTCTCACCAAGATTAACAAAAAGTCACAGATAAAAACAAATAGAGTGAAATATGTAGTCACCTAGACAGCGTGCCGTCTTAACTATTTCCTCGGTAGCTATTTAGCTAAGCATGTAGCTAGCTAATAATAGTTAGCTAGGCTAATGCTAAATAAAACAGCTAAATGTTCTCAAATATATATCATCTCTTTCTGTTGGCTAGCTAACATACGTTACTTAACATCGGTAGTCAAAACAACTGATAAAGGATTCGTCAAATATTTAACGCTGATCTTAGCTAGTAATTCTCCTAGCTTTTTTCCCTTTCTCTTTTTTTTGTATCCGCGGAGTCGTCATTTATACCGGATGCGGCCAACTAGAAAAGAAAGAAAGATAACCCAATCATGACATATCATCAGTGCGCGGGACTTTGCATTTTGAAACACAGAAGCCAATCAGAGAACAAAACAAGACTGGGTGATTAAATTCCACTAGAGAGGAGGAGGCGAAGCGAGAGGATTTTTTTGTATATGAGACTTTCGAATTACTTGAGGCCTGGTCGAATAATAGTTTCGTAATGTTTAGACTATTACAAATGTACTGACATAAGTGGATGCACGTGGCATTCCAGCCACTTTGAGAAAAAATACATAGTTGTGCCAGTTGTTCACACGCCTATCTGCCCTCTCATTGGCTAGAATGGTCCCACCCGATCTCGCGTGCCTTCATGAAAACATGTATTTCAATTGTTAGTTCGGTCATCTTGTCAATATAATATATAGTCTTTGATCCCACTAGCCTCTGCCGAGTGGCCATGTCTAGATGGGATACAACTTCAAACGTCAAATTGGCGTCCAAAGTCGTTTTCTTGCATTTTAGCGAACCCTTTTCTTAACGTAGAGTGCCAGGTCGCAGTTGTAAATGAGAACTTGTTCTCAACTGGCCTACCTGGTTAAATAAAGGTGGGGGGGAATATCTTTTTTAATCCTAACCTGCTACATTAAATCTCATAACTTGCTGTGTAAATTCTCCTAAACCTGCTATGACAAGTACATTTTGACAAAATCTGTATCTCTTCTAGCCAGATCGCAGTTGTAAACGAGAATTTGTTCTCAACTGGCCTACCTGGTTAAATAAAGGTGGGGGGGGYAAACGAATTATCCTAACCTGCTACGTTAAATCTCCGAAACTGCTACGTAAGTTCCCCTAACTAACCTTACCCTGGACAACCGTTTGTTAAAGATCCTTACAGGCTTTGGCAATGGCAGCTGGCGTCCAGCGTAGGGCATCATGAGGTTGGGTCTTAAAGGGAAGGCCTCGTTGCCGACGAAGACGTGGGGAACAGGTCTCAGGTCTTCAGCTCCAGGGAGTGATGCAGGTGGTGGAATCTCCAGGGTGCCATCCTGAAGTGCCTGGCCGAAGGCAGTGTCCCGGAGGGTCCCACCATCACTTCCCTTGCCGTAAGCACCAACATCGGAAACAGATGGCATCTACTACAGCCAAGAGTACAACTGAATATGTACCCTTGTAGTTGTAGAATTGCGAACCTGAGCACGGTGGAGCCTGGATTACTACATGTTTCCCTTCAATGGAGCCAAGACAGTTGGGGAAATTCCACCTCTCCAGGAACTCGGCAGCGATGGCCCTCCCGTCTTCCTCCTTGGGGACAGGCATGTATTCACCAACCAGACAGTCTCAAATGGCTTGTGCCACAGAGGGGACAATGCCTGCCACCGTGGACCGTCCAACTCGGAAGCTGAATCCAATGGTGCTGTAGGAGTCCCCTGTCGCCAAGAATCTGAAATATAATTCAAAATAATTATCAATATTGTGTCTAACTTGAATTCCACCCACATATATCTACTCATATAGCTACCTCATTACTGTTTATTATGCTCTACTAACTATATTGTAATACTCATCAACCATCATTAACAATGCCTTGAAACAGTACAATTCAGTCAATGCCTATATCAATAAACTGTAGCCCAGGCCAACTCTACTCTTAGAAGAAATGGTACTATCTACTTAAAAGGGTTCTAAGGCTGTCCCCATAGGAGATCCCTTTTTGGTTCCAGGTAGTACCCCTTTTGGTTCCAAGTAGAACCCTATTGGGTTCCATGTATAACATTTCCCCCAACGGGTTATACCTGGAACCAAAAAGGGTTATCATATGGGGAAAGCAGAAGGACACTTTTGGAACCTTTTTCTCTAAGAGTGTATGTGAATCCAATAAGAATGTAATGAATGACTGTAACTGTCTTGAACAACAATGGGTCCTGGAGAAGACTAGCCTACCTTCATCAGGGCAGAAGGCACCTCAACTTTCTTTTCATTTGGTAACATTGCATAATTAAAAGGGGATTATAAACCAACTTTGGGAAAAGTTATAGTCCTAATGAACATTCTGTAAAAGTACATCTGATATCAAATAGGGACTATTAAGAGAGCCCTTTAGCTAGCTAGGTTGCACATAAAAACAATGTATCAATCAATTATGGTATCAAAGGCTAAAAATGTACTAGAAGGTAGCTTACCGGAGACAAATCGCCAGGCGTTCAATTGGGCTGATGGACTCCCGGTAGTTGGTGTCCATCCGGGCGATCCTGGCTCCAACCATCTGGAGCAGGTGATCGAACTGGCTTCGGTCCAGACGAAAGTAACTTCGGAATTCCTATCCAAACAGTCGAAGCTCTTGAATGAGACGGTGGAACTCCCCTGGCTGCTTTCGGAACTTTAACCAACACTGGAACCACACAGACCTGCGCTTTCGGCGGGGCTGGTCCCGGCCCAACAGCACGATCAAGACCACCTTCCTCAACGTTGGTCTCATTGTTGAAAGAGCCTACTCTGCTATCTTGACTATTTATTGTTGCATTTCGCTCCAAAACTGCATTTGAGGGAAATTATATTATAGGCTCTCACAATTAATTTGTGGATGTCATTGAATAAATAATATACTTGGCAAATAAATGAATAAAAAAATGTAAAGAAATTCTCAGGTCAAACTGATTTTATTATGTTGTCCCACATTTTTTTTACTGGATATGTGTGCAACAAAAATTCACCATTCACATTTTGCTACTTTCTGTCAAGTCTACGCATACAATTTGAACGCACTGTAACACAGAACGCACTGTAACGCAATGCTGCAAGGCAAACGCAGCGTTCCATTGGAAATTAATGTACTTCTGGTGTGTCGAAACGCAAAACACATTCGGTGTGTTCGAAGCGTAAACCTGCTATGAAAAGTTTTGACAAAAGCTGTATCCCTTCTAGACAAAACCCTACCAAGCCCCCAACAACTGAATGTTCCGGTTTTCAGGGGAACTGGAAAAAGACCTTGTGACGCGTGTTCAGCTTTTGGACAAATTCATGGACACTAAAAATAGCTTTTTGGTCTTAATTTAAGGTTAGAATTATGCATAAACTTAGCAGCGTGGTTATGGTTAGGTTTAAAATCAGATTTTAAGAAGATAAATCTTTGAAAGAGGCAAGGGTTATGACTTTATGGTTGTGGTAACTAGTGACGGCCCATTAACAAGGCAACACTCCATCTTAACTCCACCTCCACATTTAATGGATTGGTTGAACAGTACATGAGAGAACCTCCTTGTTAAGACCAGTATGCAGGGGATCTAGTTTCAGGCGTTTCTTTTACGCCTCCTACSTTAYGTTAGAGTTACCTCAATTTGTATCACTTTGTGATAAGAGGAATTTGGAAACTAAGTAATTGGTATTTGGCAGTGGCGTGCCGTGGGCCTGGGGCCTAGGCCTTCAGTGAGGTACTACACAGTCCCACCCGAATTAATCCACCTCTTATTATCATCAATTATGCCATGGCTCTAGACACTATACATTTAGACAGAAACGCAGTATAACCAGGCGTTGCGTCACCTTGAAATTGACAAATTGAAATTTTTGGGTAAACAGTGTTTAACAGACAACTCAAGTTTGCAAAGCCAGTGTGGCTCCAAACACCAAATCGATCACTTGCAAATAATAGGCATTCCCAGCAGTACAGTTTGCAGTGCTTCTCGGAGCCTTTGAGCCATTGACAGCGCTCGTAGTTGAAACTTTGAAAGTGGCGAGCGAACGAACCCCTTTCCCGCCTGTGACAGGCTTTGTGGCGTCGGGCGACCTCTCCTTACAATGTCTAACTTTTCTTGAAAAGTTCGTCTTGAGAATGGCGTTATAATTATATCCTCGACGAAATCGATATCTTCTCCTCCTTCCGCCATTGTGGGTTCAAAAAACAGCTTAGTAGAGTTTCCTAGATCTGCATAGACCTGCCCATAGGACCTGCCTCTCAATATTGGTAATCCAATCAAAAGACGTGGACGCCCTAGGCCTGCTAGCTGGCTCCTGTGTAACACTGGAGCCAGCCAGCAGGCGTACAATAGCCAACTCTAAAGCTGATTGGTTGACACAAAATTTTAATTTCCATTCACTTTAAGCTACAAGCGCCCGCACTGTTGATTCTGAAGGCCTGAGAGCAGATTTTAGACCCCTGGCAACACATGATGGCTGAATATGATTGGATAAAAGATCTAACATAAAGACCAGCCCTCCAAATCTCAACCTGGGGCTGGAAGCAGTGCAACCAAGAGGAAAGCTATGAAATGAAGAGTATAACTCTTACTCTGGGGAATAATTTAATACATATTTGTGGGAAAATATATTTAAAAAAAATATTATATTCTGATGATGTTTAGGCCAGCAGAGAAGGCCTTGCAGGCCCTGACGGCCCACCACTGGTATTTGGACATAAATTATGGACTTTATGGAACAAATCAAACATTTATTGTGGAACTGGGATTCCTGGGAGTGCATTCTGATGAAGATCATCAAAGGTAAGTGAATATTTATAATGCTATTCTGACATCTGTTGACTCCACAACATGGCGGATATCTTTATGGTTGTTTTAGGCTCTGAGCGCTGTACTCAGATTATAGCATGGTGTGCTTTTTCAGTAAAGTGGCTCTCTGCAAAATCACCGGATGTTTTGGAGGCAAAACATTACTGAACATAACGCGCCAATGTAAACTGAGATTTTTTGATATAAATATGAACTTTATCGAACAAAACATACATGTATTGTGTAACATGAAGTCCTATGAGTGTCATCTGATGAATATCAGCAAAGGTTAGTGATTCATTTTATCTCTATTTATGCTTTTTGTGACTCCTCTCTTTGGCTGGAAAAATGGTTGTGGTTTTCTGTGAATAGGTGCTGACCTAACATAACAATATGTTGTGCTTTCGTCGTAAAGCTTTTTTGAAATCGGACACTGTGGTGGGATTAACAACAAGTTTATCTTTAAAATGGTGTAAAATACTTGTATGTCTGAGGAATTTTAATTATGAGATTATTGTTGCTTTGAATTTGGCGCCACTTTCGCTGGCTGTTGTCATATCGATCCCGTTAACGGGATCCCAGCCATAAAAAGTTAAGGATTAACACCCTGGATAGGCAGCCATTGGGCACAGGCTTCATTACGCACCTGACACAGAGCGTCACCCTACTGATTGGAGTCTTCCACACAGAAACCATTCAACTCATGGAACTCTCATCCCCCAAACAGCCACTCCCCTGGCTTTGTCGTCACGACACTGCCATCTCGTGGCGATAAGGTGAACTACTGTCCTGGTCTTCTACCTGCTTCACCAGTCGTCTCAGCCTACCCTGCAAAGCCACCATCATTGAGGACTCTGCCTCTGAAGTGGCACCCACCATACCATCTGAATACGCCAAGTACAGCAATCTCTTCAGCAAAATCAAGGCCTCCACTCTGCCACCACATCACCCAGGGGACTGTGCTATTGACTTACTCCCTGGAGTGTCCCCACCGAAGGGCCGTGTTTACCCCCTATCTATCCCAGAAAATGAGGCAATGGAGAACTACATTGATGAAGCACTCAAACGGTTTCATTCGTCCTTCTTCTTCCCTGGCTGCGTCCAGCTTCTTCTTCGTTGGAACTTTGAAATGACATAAATGAACAGAAGATAAAACATGATTAACATTTTCAGTTGATTTGTATGTTTGCACCTCCGAGACTTATGACCTCTGATTTATGATCACGCTATGCACACTAATTCCCACTCCTATTGTACTGATAGTGACATTTCAGCTGGAGCTTTTGACTTGATCAATTTCCTCTTTCGTGTTCCTACGAGAGTGATGGCACAATACTTGAAAAGCAAAAGGAAACACAAKACATAACAAGTATTAATAATGCGTTAAGCTATGCATAATTATATATGCAAAGAAAAAACGAAGTTTGATAACATGATTCCCACTCTCTATTAGCCTGACTCTATACCTTTGGGATACTGTTCTGCTGGGGTCCACAAAAATGAAGATCCTAAAAAAAACTCCTCATGCTTTCACCCAATCTTCCCCCGTTAGCAACAGGTTACAAAAAGTGTTCTAACGCCATAGAATTTTCACTTCGCTCACAATCTACTTCTTCCTCCATGGCCACCTGATATACACGTGCGATGGCCTTAATCAACTTTACCTCATCTTGAGGTAAATCAGCACTCTATATATACGTATATATATACGTTTCAACATCACTGCCTTCAGAAGGTGATATCCCAGCAATGCTAACAAGGTAACTCCTGCTACCACTAACACTGCCCATGATGCATACTTCAAAATACTCCTCATTTGCGCCGTTGTCCAGTTCCATGCAGTTACTATAGCATCCTTCACCACTACTACCGCTTCTTCAGTTACTGTCCCTACAGCGACTGCCGTGAGAATAGCTATTGCATTAAATCTGTCTTTTGCTCCTGATCTCCTGTTGCCTTTGTGGTTCACTGATAGATCTAGGAATGAATCTTTCAGATACTCCCTCCCAACTCATACCTGGTTTTCTAGCCACCAACATCTCCAATGACATCCTATGTTCAGCTAGTCGGTGGATAATACTTCCCTGTGCTCAGGTTAGGTACACATCTCTCATCTTGAGGCCAATCTACACCCCACCCCTTTGTGAACACCCTCGTTACAGTGTAAACTTTGGGTCCCAAAGGTCGATAAGCCGCAACCTTCTGACACTTTCCTGTTACCGTCACTCGGCCCCAATGCTGGTGGTTAGGAATGAGGGAGAGATTAGTGGCGTTGGAAGAGTATCCAACCTTACAAAACTCTGAGTCACATGTTTCTTAATCACACCCTGTGATGCTATTATTATAGTGAACGTCCCTTCCGGTGAGGTGGCTTCCTGTATACAAGGATCTGTGGCTATTCTTTCAAGAGTTGAACCCTTCACTGAAAGTTGACAATGGTGTCTAAAATGACACTAGCTCTGCTACTCCCACCATGATCTGGGTATGCGTGACGTTCAACTTGTCTTCATAGTAGTCTCTATATTGTACATAGTTAGCTGTCCTTCCTCTACTAAGAGCTATCCCCTGTATCACTATACAGAGATGATTGTATTATTCCCCAGAGACTCTATTACCCAGTTCCTTAATTTATGAGCCACACAAATCTCCACGCCAGTCATATTCCATTCCACTTTCCCAATTCCCTGTAACTTTATCGCTATGGTTTTTGGGACTCCTTAGAATGCACTGATGTCAGTCCTACCATGTTCCACACCACCTAGAAAACACATTGACTTGAACAGGGAAGAGAGGATAAATGTTTAATAATTTCATACACACTTGATGAGAATGATTGAGGCAAGGACCGTCCATCCGTTCTGTTCTATGCCAATGGGATGACAGTCTCCATGCCAGTCTTCTTCATCCTCATCCTCGGGTGTCAAAGCAAGATGCAGACTACGAGCCTTGTAAGTAATTAATTGTACAGTATCATCCAGAAAGCCATATGTATTGATGAGCTTTAACATTAGGATTCTGATGACATGGTAAAACAAAACCCCTACTATCAATGTCCCCATCATGGTTAGCCCAAGTTGGTGGGTTCTCTGATAACCTCCCTCTCAGAGGACACTAAAAGACACGTTTTTGGGGGAGGAAATCCTCCCTAGACTCAACAGATTCGAGCAGTGCACCCTCACCTCACTTTGCGCTCTCTCTCCTTGCCTTTCCGAGTCATCCTTAGAACTATTGATATCTTATCCAATCCAAATTTAGAATGACAGTGCTTCACGTTGAGTCTATCACTCGAATTCAAGACCCTCAACTTAGTACGCACCGACACTAGCAGAATGTACATTTACAGATGGGAGAAAATGTATATACAGTATGTAGTACTTATATTACACCAGCATGACATTTTCTCATCACGGCCACCGTTTATCCCTGTCGCGTGTGGCATGTTAATGACAAATCGGTATCTCAATGCATTTCTAGTCTAAATTACTACAAATATCCCAGTGTGCAGACCCCCTCAATCGACCTGATACCCCAAATAAACAGTTTAAATCAATTTACAGGCAGTTGACCACCCCCCTCCTTCTCGGCACTCATTCTTCTGGCGTCTCTTCATTTTCTTTATCGATAACGTTACAGTTCATCCTCACAGTGGCACACATGTAACTCGTGGATGTCCCTTGATAATGTCCCGATTTCAATATCTGGGAAATAAATCAGATTTTCCCAAGCAAACTAATCTCTCACCTGAGCCTCCACCATCATTCTGTACGATCCATTCTGTCCTGTCCATTTTCCGACCAGTACACCAGCAGCATGAGGAGTTTGGACGGGATCTTTCTCAATGCTCACTCCACATGTAGTGTCAGGACTCATACCGCACTCCTGCCGCTCGTACACAGGTTGCTGGCTCGGACTCAGATCTCAGGTAGGAATGGTGAAAGACAGGGCTGTAGTGAGCGCCATTGTCGTCATTACTTCAGCCGGTTAGAGGGGCTGAGGCTCACACTGTTCTGTCGAATTATCCCTTCCATGCATCTAGATACCATCTGGAGTCACTATGGCCATTACAGAGAGAGAGAGCGAAGAGAGAAGAGAGAGAGAGCGACGAGGGAGAGAGGAGCGAGAGAGCGAGAGAGAGCGAGAGAGGCGAGAGAGGAGAGAGAGAGAGAGAGAGAGAGAGAGAGAGAGAGAGAGAGAGAGACCAGACAGACAGACCAGACCAGACCAGACCAGACCAGACCAGACCAGACCAGACCAGACCAGACCAGACCAGACCAGGGCATTTCTGATTCAGGAAATCCAGACAAACTATTCACCGTATGACAAATTATTACATAACCAAATTTCTTAATACAACATTTCTAAGACGAATGTCAAAGAGAATAACAACACACTGCTGAAACCATTTTGCAAATTGGCTTATACTCCCGTATCATATTGGCAACCTCACTGCAGAGTTACAGGGTCAGGGAGTTAGAGGGCTAACCATACAGCAGACCCAATCTGGTGAGATTAGTATTGAAACAAAGCCAAAAACAAAACAACACTTCTTCATATTATACTTAAATCTCACCCAATGTCTATGTGAGAATGCTGTTCATTGACTAAAGCTCAGCGTTCAACACCATAGTGCCCACAAAGCTCATCACTAAGCTAAGGACCCTGGGACTAAACACCTCCCTCTGCAACTGGATCCTGGACTTCCTGATGGGCTGCCCCTAAGTGGTAAGGGTAGGCAAAAAACACATCTGACACGCTGATCCTCAACACGGGGGCCCCTCAGGGGTGCGTGCTTAGTCCCCTCCTGTACTCCCTGTTTACACTCGACTGCATGGCCAAGAACGACTCCAACACCATCATTAAGTTTGTTGACGACACAACGGTGGTAGGCCTGATCACAATGAGACAGCCTAGAGGGAGGTCAGAGAGAGACGTGGCAGCCTATAGGGAGGTGGTCAGTGGCCTCTTCCTCAACTTGAGCAAGACAAAGGAGATGATCATGGACTACAGGAAAAGGAGGGCCGAACACACCCCCGTTCAAATTGACGGAGCTGTAGTGGAGCGGGTCGAGAGTTTCAAGTTCCTTGGTGTCCACATCACCAACAAACTATCATGGTCCAAACACACCAAGAAAGTCATGAAGAAGGCATAACAACGCATTTTCCCCCTCAGGAGACTTAAAAGATTTGGCATGGGTACCCAGAAAATTCTACAGCTGCAACATCGAGAGCATCCTGACCGGTTGCATCACCGCCTGGTATGGCAACTGCCCAGCATCCGACCATAAGGCGCTAGAGGGTAGTGCGTACGGTCCAGTACATCACTGGGGCCAAGCTCCCTGCCATCCAGGACATATACAATAGGTGGTGTCAGAGGAATGCCCAAAAAATGGTCAAAGACTCCTCCTACCCCAAGCCATAAGACTCCTGAACAACATTATTTAAACCAAATTGAGCATGTTTCATTATTTATTTATGTATTATATTAAGTTAAAATAAGTTCACTGTTCATTCAGTATTGTTGTAATTGTCATTATTACAAATATATACCAAAAAAAAACATATCGATTTATATATAAAAATAAAAAATAAATTTATTTTATTTTAATTTAAAAAATATTAAAAAAATAATAATAAAATTGGCCGATTAATCGGTATCGGCTTTTTTTGGTCCTTCAATCGGTATCGGCGTTGAAAAATCATAATCGGTCGACCTCTAATTGGTACATAAAAAATCTCTTCCCAACTATTTTGCTATCTGTACGGCACAGCCGTCAACATCCTGGTCCTCAAATTAAACTGGTATACTTTCCTATTTATGCTATTTTTATTCCTCCGACAGTTTTGATCCTTTATATTGGGAAGACAGACCAGTTCCCTACCTCCTCCCACTGCCACCTGGGGTAATGCTGTAATCAATTGGATGTACTCTTTGAGCAGACCTTCCCGTACAATTCTGATAACTCCATGAAGGACATAACTCTACTATTACAATATCATTTAAGAACAAAATACCCCTTTCAAACATCTTTCCCATAAATACAGGTATTTTATCAACCAGCACATTTGAGTTCAGCCATAATATTTGTTCTATCTTTTCAGGGGGATGTAATTTAAATCGTAGCCAGCTCTGCAATGCTTGTTTGAAAATGAGAGATACTTTGAAAGAAGTATCATTTTCAATTACCCGGACTATTTGCATTGACCCCCCCCACCCCTTTGTTTTTACACTGCTGCTACTCGCTGTTTATTATCTATGCATATTCACTTTACCCCTACTTACATGTACAAATTACCTCGACTAACCTGTACCCCTGCACATTGACTCAGTACCGGTACCCCCTGTATATAGCCTCATTATTGTTATTTAGTTACTTTTTTCCCCCACTTTCTTTTGTTTATTTAGTAAATATCTTAACTCTATTTTCTTAACTGCATTGATGGTTAAGGGCTTGTAAGTAAGCATTTCACGGTAAGGTACCCTCTAAGGACGCCACATGGCGTTCCACTTGGGCTCATACTTGGTTGACCGGGCTGCAGGCGGTGGAACTCAGTGATGAGTTCACTACTGTAAGGATGACGGTGTTGCCATCAGACGGGGGAAGACCAGTGACAAAGTCCAGGGATATGTGTGACCAGGAACGATGAGGAACAGGAATCGGTTGAAGGAGACCAGCCAGAGCTTGCAGAGGAGTTTTATTCATGCAGGCGGCGACAAACGCGGAGAAGTCAGGGACCATGGTAGGCCACCAAAAGCGTTGTCGCACAACAGGCCAGGGTCCAACGAGAGCCCGGGTGGCAGGCAAGCCTGAAGGAGTGTGCCCACTCCAGGACCGAGGGGCGGAAAGCGTCATGAACAAACATCCGGTTATCTGCCCCCTCCCCCCGTGGTCTGGTTGGGAATGTTGCGCCTCACAGACCGGATTCTCTATTCCCCAGCTGAGTGCCGCCAGGATAGTCTCGGGGTCCGAGGGAGTAGCCACGGGGCTATAGCGGTGTGAAAGTGCATCCGGTTTGACATTCTTGGATCCCGGGTGGTAGGAGAGGGAGAAGTTAAACCCACCTAGCTTGCCTGGAATTGAGACGCTTGGCGGTGCGGAGATATTCCAGGTTCTTGTGATCAGTCCACACAATGAAAGGATGTTCCGCCCCCTCCAACCAGTGCCTCCACTCCTTCAATGCCATCTTCACCGCGAGAAGCTCACGATTCCCCACATCGTAATTCCTCTCCGTGGCGTTAAGAAGATGGGAGAAGGCGGCGCAGGGATGCAGCTTGAGGTCCAGGGCATAACGCTGGGACAGAACAGCCCCCAATCCGACATCCGAAGAGTCGGCCTCCACCACGAACTGACGGGATGGGTCAGGATGAACTAATATGGAATCTGTGGTGAAGTGGTGCTTGAAGTCCCGGAACGCCCGGTCAGCAGCTGGGGACCAGGTGAACGAACCTTGGGAGAGGTGAGTGCAGACAGGGGGGAAGCCAGGGCGCTGTAACCCCGGGTTAAGCTGCATTTATTTTTTGAAAAACCCAGGAAGAGTTGCAGCTGCACTCCGGACGTAGGTTGGGGCCAATCCACCACCATTCTCATCTTTCCGGGAGCCATCGGTACATTCCCAGCAGCGATGATGTAACCGAGAAAGGGGATGGTGGAGCGATGGAATTCGCACTTTTCCCCTTTCACAAAAAGCTGGTTCTCCAGGAGGAGCTGGAGGACCTGTCGGACGTGGATCACGTGTTCTTGGGCTGAGCGGGAGAAAACGAGGATATCGTCGAGGTAGACAAACCTGTTCAACATGTCGCGGAGAATGTCATTAACCAGAGCCTTGGAACACAGCTGAAGCGTTGGTTAGACCAAATGGCATGACCAGATATTCGTAGTGAAGGCTGGCCGTGTTAAAGGCAGTCTTCCACTCCTCCCCTTTCTGTATCCGCACCACGTGGTAGGCGTTCCGCAGGTCCAACTTGGAGAAAATGGTGGCCCCCTGGAGCGGCTCGATGGCCAAGGCGATGAGTGGTAGTGGGTAGCGGTTCTTAACCGTGATGTCATTGAGGCCCCGGTAGTCAATGCACGGGCGCAGGGTTTTGTCCTTCTCCACAAAGAACCCTGCACCGGCGGGGGAGGCAGAAGGACAGATACACCCTGCAGCCAGGGAGTCCTCAATCTAGGTCTCCATTGCCTTGGTCTCCGGACACAATAGTGAAAACATTCGTCCCCGGGGTGGTGTGGTGCCCGGGAGAAGGTCGATCCCGCAGTCATAGAGTTGGTGCAGAGGAAGCTAAGTGGCCCGGGCCTTACTGAAAACCTCCCGGAGGTCCTGGTACTCTGCGGGAATGGAGGAGAGGTCCAGGGCAACTTCCAAGCCCACAGGAAGATGTCCCGGGAAGATGTCCCTTTTAGTGGACACGCTATCTTCGAGCAGTCCAAGGGGAAGGAGGAGGGCTGCATCTCGAAGATGAGGGAACACTGAGCGAGAAACGCCCGACAGGTTCCCGACTCTCCAGCGAAGCGTTCCGAAGGAGGTAAGCGAGGTTCTTGGGAAGCCGGGGTGGCAGGGAGAGACGCGTTGCTGACAGCCAGAGTACTGAGGGGATGGGAGGTTACCGTCGTGGTAGGCTGCCTAACAGACAACCCGCAGAATTGCTCCAGCAATGTATCCAACGCGCAGTCATGGCGTTCGACCAAGGTCTGGAAACCTTCCATAAGGCCACGAAGCAACTCCTTGTGCCTTCCAAGGGTGGCTCCGGAGGAGACGGTGTTGCGGAGCTGTTCCGAGTCTGCTGGGTCAGTCATGGCCAGTTTGTACTATCAGACCTTAGGATAAGACCCAGATGCAGACAGTTCGAAACAACAAATGTTTATTTATGAAACAGGGGGCAGGCAAACGACAGGTCAAGGGCAGGCAGAGGTCAGTAATCCAGGGCAGATTCCGTAAGGTATAGAACGGCAGGCAGGCTCAGGGTAGGCAGGGGTCAGTAATCTAGGGCAGTGTCAAGAGGTACAGAACGGCAGGCAGGGTCAGAACAGGCAGAATGGTCAAAACCGTGAGAACTAGAAAATAGAACTAAAAAGAAACAGGAGTGCGGGAAACCACGCTAGTAGGCTTGACGAGACAAGACGAACTGGCAACAGAAACAGAGAACACAGGTATAAATGCACCAGGGATAATGGGGAAGATGGACGACACCTGGAGGGGGGTGGAGACAAGCACAAAGACAGGTGAAACAGATCAGGGTGTGACAGGCACGTGACAAACACAATTTGATTTGATGTCTCTAGCCTTTCTAGTGAGGGTCATCAGGCCCCACCAGAAAGTCAGAACTGTCATTCAACACCATTAAGTATTTTCTTTCCCTTTTCTTTCCCTGTACTTCAGACTACTTATATAAAAACATTTCCATCATTCTGTTTACCTTACATTGTTTTTTTCAGTACCCTTCTTATCAGGAGAATTTACATGGGTAACCACCACTAACAAATATTCATAAATGTTGTGTTGCGTGTGCTGGTGTGTGTGGTAAAACGTAGTGCATAAACAAACAAATGGCCAGGCCTTACTTAATTGGGAGCTTCCTTTACGGCCGGATCCAGGTACCTTTATACTTTATAAAACTGCAGAATTTCACTAACTGCTCTCCCAAGACAATAGCATCGGGAAACATTTCAAAGAGAGAGATAGGGACACCCCATCCTCTCCTGGAAGAGAATGTGTACATTTTGCACTATGCTAAATCTTAAATCAGCAAAACAAAAGTTTTAATTACAGACAACACAAAACATAACTTCTGGGAGCCCACTGTCCTCCCTCCACTCATCCCAACGTTTACGTACCCTTTATGTAGCCTGTACTACACTTAGACATGGAGACATTCCTCTCGCCACTGAGTCTAACGATTTACTCCCGTACATGACTGGTCTCTCTTTTCCCCATGATTTTGTGTCACCACCTCATTACAAAATTGATAATTTTAGGTTTGGTAACCCCAATGCTGTCGCTTGACAGAATTGCTTTATCAAAACTCTACAAACAATTACTCACAATATTAACTCCACTCTAATTTTTTGTGAGGACCCCTCCTTCCTTTAGTCAATTCTATTTCAGAATAAAGTGTCTCACGAGATTAAACAAAAACCAAGGTTTTTAGCCGTGCCAATTTTAACTTGTTACCTTTTAGAATCCATTCCCCTGTCATTTCGCATAGACTATAATTTTCCCTTCGCAAATTTCTCATCATAAGGAATCAGTGATATCTGAGCGCCGATATCTATTAGAAAGTTGTGATACGTGGCCTCCAACGTGGCCTCGCCTTTGCTGCTGCTGTCTAGTGCGCCAAATGTCTGCATTGCAGCATTCCCTCCAGAAGAAGCGGGTTGTTGGTTTCGGGGTAAACTTTGAACATTAAGATATTGAAGACATGATAGATCAGACTCATAGTGTATAAGGAGTGAAAGAGACTGGGTTTTATGTCAGGAGGTAATGGGTCTCTGTAGAAAGACAGATGGCTTTGGAATGTGTTGGGCAAACTGGAGGAGATCAAAGGATTGCTATAGGGGAAGTGGATGGACATCTGTGGATTAGGCGAAGGAGGGGTTGAGGTCTGGAGGTCAGGTCAGATCCCTGAAGGGAGTAATAAGGGTTTATTATCCTAGTACCCTCTTCCTGTGGAACCATAAGATGTTAGGATTGGAGAGAAGGAGGAGTGTTCAAAGTGGAGTATATATACTTGTGATGGTGAGAACATGTTTTTGTCTGAATTACAACTGTAACAACCCTTTGGGAAGAATTAAACTTGGTTAAGCTTCTCTAGTGTCCGTGAGTTATTTACTCTGAAAAATGAAAACGTAACAGAGTGCAGTAGGCTCCAGTACACTCATTCTACCAATGACCGACGGTCCCACATTTAAAACAGGGATCTATCGCCCTACGCTTCTGTATTTTTTCGCTACTTTTCCTTCATCTTACTTGGGCCGTTAAAACCACTGTTAGTGACTTTCACTGTAGCCATATTAACCACTCGCACGGCTGCGAAGTGAGCGGAATTAGATTCTACTCTCAAGGCTGGCTGTACTATTTCATCCCAATGAGAATATTGGTCCACTACCCCCGCAATAGCCGTTTTGATAACAGGTTTCAAACTTGCCATCTAAGCAGAGGTACAAATAATTATATAAAAGGTACTCATATACCCAGCCCTTTCGATGCTGAGTACATCTTCAAATTTTGGTTCCATCGGTTTTGCTTTTCTGTTGATAGAACGCTGAAATCAAAACACTGGTGTATTGAGATTGAGATTTATTTTCTGTCATTGTGCCAACTCACAATAGCATCTCTGAATTCTTTATTAGATTGGAATTTTCTGTCAGCAGGGAAATGCGGACCAATTTTATTCCGTTTGCAAACTTTTTCCCATATTCGAGCCGAATTGGTAGAATGCTTGTGCACTTTTTTAGCGCCTCTATGGCTTTGCTATAGTTTTCCTCTTCTATTCCCCCTTTTACAGGAGTTTCAGAAAACACGGGTGCCATCTCAATAGTGGCTACTTCTGCGCCTCTCTCGACGGTGTTTAGATTTCCTAATTCACTACTCTAACAATTTTCCAAGGTAGTGATACCCACTTCCCTTGAGAGTAGGTATGGTGTTTATACTTATTAATTGGTCACGGCAACTGATACCCTGTATTAAAACCAATACTGAAGCGTCTGCCAACTTACTACTGGACAATACGGTATAAATATCATTGTTAACGACACACATAATCAAAATGATTCAGTTGTCTTCCTATTTCCACATAATCTGTCACGGTTCCTCGCCCCAGTAGGGCATAAACCAACCTCTCTCCTTATTGATACTGCTAATACACTCAAATCATGTTCAAACAACGTTTGAATATCTTTTTGCTTCTCTAACCATAGATGAGGCTCTCCTCCAGAACTTGTAGGCAACCTTTTATCACCATCCACATTCCCACTCACAATGTTTTATCTTTAAGCACAGATATTCTCAGATATCTCCTATTCTCCACTGTATGCATTTCCTTCCTTTGTCCTTCTACATGGACTACTTCTCTACAACCTTTCATATTAGTACACAAGCATGACAATTTATCCATACACACACTACTGCCTCCTGGCCACCGCGGCTACATTTACAGATCTCGCAGGGGAACACCCCCACTAGGGACCTATCCTACACTAAGTTAGCGATTGATCTAGGGACCTATCCTAACGGAACCTACCTCAAACTATATATTTATATCCTTCTATTAGGCGGAGTCTCCTCCTTGCACATCTAGACAGCCAATACATCTTTGTTGCTAGGTAGGAACTTAGGTGGTGTGTGTAATAAAAACTCACTTCATCTGACCTGGGCCCAAATTCCTCACTAATCCACACCTATCCAACCAGGTGATTGCCTTTTCCCTCACTCATTAACTTTCCAGGCCCCTAGTTTTTATCCACCCTCCATTGACCCCACCATATACATGTAATCATTAACTTCTAGTATAGCAAGTATTTCAAGCTAGAATCCAACAATACATATGCAGCATTTATTAAGAACCTGTGAGTATGACCTTTCAAGAAGCACTTGGTTACAGCTTTCATTTTAAAACCATAACTAAACCATTAAATGCACATTATTGTCAATCCTGATGATCAATTTTCTGAGTGAGCAGTCTGCAACGTGATATTATCGCAGAAATCACCACAATATACACATAAGCAGATAACAGGGCCAAAGTTCTAACATACATTCATATAGCTACCCTCTAACACTATCCATCCTCCCTATACATGATGCACTGCACAGCATAACTCTAGCTAGACTTGTCTAGACTAGTCCATATCATAAAGATTTCCACCATCTTTGCTGTAGGAGTGAGGGATGGTATACAGTAGACAGATCAGTCTTCGTGCTTATGGTTAACAATATTTAACTGAGTCAAGATGACCACTCATTGCAACAATTCAATGTATTAGATGATTAACTGGTCTTTGCAGTCAAAAAGCCCTCAAGTTATAACCTAATCAATTAGGAATGAGACTCAGAACTCAGTGTAAGCATATAAGTATATGGTGTACTGTAAACTATACACACAACCTACGAGACAGAAAATAATATGCAGTTAACTTGCTAATAAAAGGAATTCGACAGCTTAAAAACATCAACATACTGATCAGATGAAATGTCATACATAACTAACAATACACCCACCCATGCCCACATTGATTCATTCACACCTATTTGGTCAAAATGTGTCCATTCAGTAACTATTTTCTCAACTCCAAAACCATTAGTGGAGACAATTCTGACCTCAAACCCTATTTGGATTATGTCAAGTAGAAATAAACATACATTGTTTAAATAGCCTGCATTTTTGGAATAACTCTCCACCCTGCTTTAACAATGGAGGAATTAATTGAGCTTTTACTTTTAGTGTGTTGCTTGTTTTATCCTATTAATCGATTAGTGTACGTATCACTTAGAATAAATGTAATACCTACATACAGTAAGCTGATGTGATATTTTATACTTATTTGATGATAATATGTTACAGTACTCTTGACCCTGGCAGCAGAGGTCAGTAGAGTGTAGTATGGCTGTAGCAAGGTGGTTGGAAACAAAGGCAGCTCTGTTTGGTGCAGCAGAAGGTTCTGACCATAGAGATATAAATGAATGTTCTTATTCTCATTCTACGGTTCTGACTCTATACGACCTCAGCTGTTGAGGTGGAGCAGCCAAAGGCCAATATGCGGTTTCTACAGACACTTGTTGGTTGCTTTGCTTCCTATAGGTGTTGGGCCTCTGTCCTCAGCCGTCTACTGTAAGCTTCCGGTCACCATCCCCCTGGGTTTTGTCTGTCTGCTTGTCAGACAAAGGTCTGAACTGGAGTGATGGAGCGGGTGGGAGAGCCCGCCCTCTCCGAGGATGAGGAGGCAGAGCGATTGTTCACCTCTCGCTGTAGCTCCTCCACCCTCTTCTGAAGCTCCGCCCGCTTTGCCAGCAGCTCCTTGTAGCGCTGGTGAACAGGCTCCTGGGAATAAGGTAGACAAACGGTAATGGTCAACACTAGAATATAACTATGCTATAACAAGCATACAAACAGCCATTTATATGAATGGACATGTACATTTACCAGTGGAGGCTGCTGAGGGGAGGAAGGATCATAACAATGGCTGGAACGGAACAAATGGCATCAAACACAAGGAAACCATGCGTTTGATGCATTTGATACCATTCCGCTCGAGTCCGTCCTCCCCAATTAAGGTGCCACCAACCTCCTGTGACATTTACTCATACTAATTATACCAGATAGCATAAATATTACTACCATTAACTTCCTTACTCCTGCTATGAAAGTGAGGTAGTTTTCACAGACCTGTGGCCTCATGCGAGGGTTCCAACGGATGTAGTAGCCCACCCAGAGCTCCAGGTGGCGCATGCTGACCACTGGGAACAGCACATGGTTGGAATAGTTGACATACAGAGGGTTGGTGAACTCCTCTGGCTGGCTGTTGATGTAGGCCCACAGGGAAACTGTCTTCTTGGGCAGCTCCTGCAGAACAATACAATGTATGACATGTGGGTGTTAACATAAGCAAATCAAATATATCCCTTAGCATATTCCTATTAGCACTGTTAAACAACTGTATGAAATGTTATCCAAGACAGACCATATTTAATTTAGTTTCACATTTCTGCATTGCACTCCATGCGTTTGTCGTTAATCTAACGCCATTGTTGGCACTCTCACCTCCTTCACCCTCTGCTGTTCACTATTACACATGAACGTCCCAAACAGGCAGCTGTACAGATGGTCCAGGATGGTGATCAGGAAGTATTCGTTGAACTCAAAGGCTGCAAGAAACTTAAGASGACAACAACAGTTAATTTACAATTCACACGTAATAAACACAATCCAAGGGGACGTTGGACCCGTGTACTTTTTACTAGGGCCCAGAGCTTTTCCTGGTCAGGTCATATGGTTAGGAAAAACTCAGGGCCCTAATCCATCAGCACCAAACAGTGATGTCACTCACCTGGCGGGTCATCTGCCACACACAGTCTATGAACTGCAGGAAGACAGGCGAGCGGTCTGCGTCTGTGTGGTTCTTATCCCCATGACCGATCCTCTGGAAGAAGAAGAACAGGGAGTCATGTGACCATAATGGCTGAACAAAACACAAGAAACAGGAAAGGGTGAAGTTGTGCCATGGGCCATGGTTGACCCATGTGACCCGATTCAGGAAATGATGTAGCCATCCAGAGTTTTAAACCATTTCAACTTCTCTTACCACATTAGAATGTCCAAAGCATTTCCAAAATGTGGCCCAAGTATTGAGGCTTGGTATAAGGAACACAACACAGTGAGAGAGTAAAGGCTTATTTACCAGCTGGAAGCGGTGGCCGAAGCTCAGCCACTCTTTCTCCAGCAGCACCTGGAAGCCGCGGATGGTGCGGTAGTGTCCGTCCAGCATCAGCATGGCCAGGGAGGTGAGCTGGGCAGTACGGTCCCACCCATCACTGCAGTGAACCACCACTGACGTCTTCCCTGACTCCACCTTGTCTGCAATACGCAGCGCCCCAGCCAGGATCAGCTACGCAGGGCACAGACAGACAGGTTAACATGGGCTGGAACAGCATCCAAGACACACCTTCTCCCCATTTTCTGCTTCCACTCTCTAACTCTTTATGTACGAAACAAATAATCTCAACCTTGATTTATTTTCTCTCCCCTCACCTTGATGTGTTCCAGCCAATGAGTGGACTCGAGGTTGGAGAACCAATGGGACTCCTTGATGTTGGGATAGACTACCTCCTTCAACTTGCGCAGTGACTCCCTCATCACGTGGATGTTGTGGATGTCCAAGAACACCAACTCTGCATTCTGATAGGCATCCTCACTCTCATAGCCACCCCCTTTCATCTGAGGACAACACAGAGAATGTAGTCATCTCTTGTAATTTAACATTGTTACAGGTTTTTTTCATTTATGTTTCAGAGTAGCGATGCTGTTAAGCAGCCAGTGAAGATACTGCGAGACACTGGGGCAGCCCAGTCCTTCATTTTGTTTTGCCTTTGTCTGACACTTCAGCAACTGGTTATAGTGTGTAGCACAAGGCATGGAGATGGGTTGCATGGAAGCTCCTTTGTGTAATGTGGAACTCGAGTCTGATCTTAATTCTGGTTCCGCTGTCGGTGTGAGGCCTAGCATACTGGTGAAGGGGGTCTCATTCATTTTGGGAAACGATCTGGCTGGAGAAGGTTGGGCTAAATCCTGTCATTTGTAAGGAACCCAGAGTAGAGGAACCTGATGGGTAATCAGAAAAGTACACTAGCGTGTTCCCAGCGTGTGCCGTTACACGTGCTATGTCTAAGAAAGTCACTGCGAGCAAGTCTAGTGTTGAGGAAGATGCCTGCAATCCCACCATGGTCGATCTGTAAAGATGTCTCCCTCTCCCCTCTTTTTTCTGAGATACGTCCAGAGGAGGAGTTTGATAAAGTTTGTGTGAGTTACTTTGACAGAGATGGTATTCTGGGGCCTCCCGGGTGGCGCAGTGGTCTAGGGCACTGCATCGCAGTGCTAGCTGCGCCACCAGAGTCTCTGGGTTCGCGCCCAGGCTCTGTCGCAGCCGGCCGCGACCGGGAGGTCCGTGGGGCAACGCACAATTGGGCTAGCGTCGTCCGGGTTAGGGAGGGTTTGGCCGGTAGGGATATCCTTGTCTCATCGCGCTCCAGCGACTCCTGTGGCGGGCCGGGCGCAGTGCGCGCTAACCAAGGGGGCAGGTGCACGGTGTTTCCTCCGACACATTGGTGCGGCTGGCTTCCGGGTTGGAGGCGCGCTGTGTTAAGAAGCAGTGCGGCTTGGTTGGGTTGTGCTTCGGAGGACGCGTGGCTTTCGACCTTCGTCTCTCCCGAGCCCGTACGGGAGTTGTAGCGATGAGACAAGATAGTAATTACTAGCGATTGGATACCACGAAAATAGGGGAGAAAAAAAAAGAAAGAAAAAAGAGATGGTATTCTACTGACGAAATGGCATTCTCGCGCTACTTCTGGGCAGGACGATTGGCCCAGTGCATCTCAAATTGTCATTCCAGTTACGCTTCGATAAGAGATACTGAGGTTGGCTCACAATAGTAGTATGGCAGGCCATCTTGGAGTCAAATGTATGACTGATACAGTATGACTGTATCTTGCGTAACTTCTTCTGGCCTGGTCTGAAACAGGATGCCGTGTCTTACAGTAAATCCTGTTATGTTTTCCAGCGGATGAGTATACCGAACCAAGCTGTGGTGGTTGCACCTTTGCAGCCTATTCCTGCTTTTGACAAACCTTTCAGCAAGGTTCTGGTGGATTGTGTTGGTCCTTTGCCCAAAGCAAAGAGTGGTAACCAGTTTCTCTTAGCCATCACGTGTGCTGCCACTCGTTTCCCTGAGGCCATTCCACTGAGAAAAATCACGAGAGGAAAGTTACTATGGATATTACAGGAGTTTCCAATTGAAAATCAGACATGTCGGTGGTAAGGACAACTTGGTTGCTGATTGTCTTTCAAGGGTGGGCAGTCAATAAGTTTTGTGTTTTGCATTTAGCCAGTGTGTTGCCCTGGCTCACAATTTGTTTGACTGCACGTTTTGCTGTTTTGGAGATGAGTATTGTTTTGGTTGCGCTCGTTTCAGTGCGATGAGAGTATAAGAAACATACTTTATTTTACATGTTTCTCAAAACTTCTGCGTTTTAGGCAACTATATAAAAATAATAACATTTAAAGGGGGGGGGGGGGTGTTTTGTCTTGTATTTAATTGTTGACAGTAGACACCATGATTATATTGGAAAAGGCGACGCATAAGTAGCAACGCATTTAAGTGAAATTAAAGTTGTTTTCTTTTGGTGGTGAACAAACTTGTCCAACAAAATATAGGATATATTTGTTGTCATAAGAAAGAAGGTGTTACAGGTTTTGGTTTTCCCATTTATATGTATTGAGGTTGGACTTTTTGCCAAGTATAGCGCGTTGGTACATAGGGTGCGCTGATTGGCGTCATCTCGTTAGTCAGTATGTGTTACACATGTGCTGGTTGCCATCTTGTTAGTGGGAAGGTGTTTCACCTGTGCTGGCCCAGATGCTATTTAAGTGGCTGGCCCAGTGTTCCAGTTGTCTTGAGAGATGTGGAGGATCAACACCTTTAGTTGGTGCGCCCTATTTGATTTCTAGAAAAAAAACATTCCTTTGTCTGATCTTCACTGTTTTCGTTTCACCTATATTTTTGCTTTGCTTCCTGTCTAAGTTTGGTGTGGGTTTTAATTTTGTTTCCCTGTTCTTGGGCAAATTTAGTGGGCGCTTATGGTGGGTGTCTTAAGTTCCAGTTGTTGTTGCTAGTCAACTTTCAGTGGACAACGCCATGAGTGTCTTTCAGAACCCCTCTTAAAACCCCACCTGTTTTGGTTGTTGTCAGTGACTTTATTTAATTTTTTTGGTTTTCTTGCTGGAGAACGTTCCCATATACCCTGAACGATAGTGAATAGTTTTCATACTTACAGAAGATCTGTGAGAGAAGATCAACATCAATTCCACAGCAAATAACGCTATCGGTTGAGCATTGAACTGTATTGGCATTGAGTATGGGAAACGCACTTCGCACTCATAAATATTATTATTACTAATAACATACCTTGTTGGCAGCAGCATTGACGCTAGGCCTGGCATCGAAGATGAAGAGCTTGTGGGACTGAGCGTTGGCATCCATGATGGTCTGGAGGTACTTCTCATCGTCTTTGCTGCGCTTGCCGTTGACCCCAACCATGGGCTGACTACAGCGGATCACTGTGGCCTGGCTCTCTGGGTGAATCCATGACAGCACCTGCACCGCACACAGCAGAGGCATTGGTATGGACAGGAACACAACACTGGACCACAAGTACTACATCAAGGTACTACTACAGAGGTACCGCAGACAGTGTAAAGTGTAAATATTAACTCACAGGTATCCTGCCCTTGGCTCTGAAGGCAGCCACTCTCTTCAACTCCTCATCTGGGATGTTAACAGGCACCACCAGGGTTGATGGGTAAGTGTCACACAGCTCGTAGTGATCATTCACTTTAGTTATCCTCCAGCTCTCGTTGGGTAAGCCCTACACACACCCCACCACAAGTGTATAAACAGCTTATAACCAGAGCCCAGATTTTCAGAATCTTTCAAATACCTGTCTTTTGTATTCCACTTGAGCATCATACACTTTCCAGCCATTTTCAGGATAGACCTGCCCATACTCAAAGGCAAAGATTGTCTGTGGATGATAGACGGAAAAATAGTCAAGTCAGTTGGGTCTGTACATACAGCACACAGTAACATACCAGGGGTAGCAGAGACCTAGTGACTCACTCACCAGACCATTAGAAACAGGAAAGGCAAATTTCATCAGGATTTCGAAAATGGACTTCCTGAGTGAATCCTCCATCTGCTTGTGTGCAAACCGCAGATTACGGATATCCTGAGGAGACCGGTCACTGTAACCACTGTCATTTACACTCAGAGAAAGAAGTACACTAGTGCAGTGATTGGAGTCACGTTTAAACAGATGTATCTGAATCATTCATGGTAATTTCATCAGGGCACAAGAGTATAAGAAAAATGCTTGTTCTCTTTGAGAGCGTCATAGATGATATATTAGGACAAACATCAGGTAAGGGATGTTCCAGGCATTTTTGTGGTGGTCACTGCTCACCTTGCAGACAAGCCCGTAGGAGACCTCACCACGGCTAGATGCACCTCCTATCTTCTCCACCCGGCTCACTACCCCCAGGGGCAAGTCCAGCACAAACGCTGGTTCCTAGGAGACATAGGAAATAATAAAAACAATGATTTGACATCCTGAAGGGTGGAATGGAGACAGATGGAAAGCTATTATGACTGTTATATCAGTATAACAAAAGCCTACATACCCTGTCCATGCATTTGAAAAACAATCTGTAGTTGGTGACAGTCAATGTCCCCCTCAGTGCACCGATGTAAGGACAGATGTAGGTGACATCTTTGGCTGTTAGAAAGTTTAAGCAGGTCATTACATTAAACTCAAAATAACCGATAGATGGCCACAAAAGGGGGGTGACATACCCATGTCTTGCACACTTTCCTTTGGTAGTAACTGTGGTTCTTCTTTTGAATCCCTGAGCACCTGTATATAATACAAGATTCCATTGATAGGTAAAACATACAGAGAAGCCAATTGAAAATAGAAGTAGATTATTTTAATTAAAATGCCAACACAAATCTTTAAGGGAAGAGGGATTGAAGAATATACCTTGGCAACCGCTTTAGGTCTGCCCTGAAATCAATAGAAGAAAAGCAAGAGGGACAAAGGCAGACATGTTTTAGCTGTTACTGCTACATTAGTAGACCTAAATCTACGTAAAGTTGTAAGTGAAGAGCCATGTACCAACCCGTAGCTCTGGGGAAAACTCTGTTGAGATGGACACATTGTCAGAAGACATTGCAAAGGTGGGCTTGGCAGCGTGAGTGGACCAGTCAGAACGAGAGGTGGAGGTACTGTGAAGAGAATGGCAGAATACATGTTCTATATCTTAGGATACTGAGCAAAAATATCATACCTAGCCCAGAGGACTGGAGAATATATCCACTGTCTGTTAGACCCTCTGTTTTTCAGTCCCCTGGGCTACTTAAGTTTGCCCACAGACTAGATGGCTGTGGAATCTGCCATTGTGTCTAGCTAACTACACTGAACAAAAATATAAACGCAACATATAAAATGTTGGTCCCATGTTTGATGAGCTGACATAAAAGATCCCAGAAATGTTCCATATGCACAACTTATTTAGTTGTATGCTGCGAACAATAAAAAGCCACTCAAATGTGTAGTTATCACAACACCACAGATGTCTCAAWTGGCATGCTGACTGCAGGAATGTCCACCAGACCTGTTGTGAGAATTGAATGTTCATTGCTCTACCATAAGCCACCTCTAATGTAATTTTAGAGAATTTGGCAGCATGTCCAACCGGCCTCAACCGCAGATCACGCGTAACCACACCAGCCCAGGACCACCACATGCAGTTCGGCGTCGTAACCGACTTCAGTTGGCAAATGCTCACCTTCGATGGCCACTGGCACGCTGGAGGAGAGGTGTGCTCTTCATGGATGAATCCCGGTTTCAACTGTACCGAGCAGTTTGCTGATGTCAACATTTTGAACAGAGTGCCCCATGGTGGCAGTGGGGTTTTGGTATGGGCAGGCAAACTACGGACAACAAACACAATTGCATTTTATCGATGGCAATTTGAATGCAGAGATACCGTGATGAGATCCTGAGGCCCATTGTCGTGCCATTAATCCACCGCCTTCACCTCATGTTTTAGCATAATAATGTACGGCCCCATGTCGCAAGGATCTGAACATGGCCTGCATACTCACCAGACATTTCACCCATTGAGCTTGTTTGGGATGCTCTGGATCAACATCCACGACAGCGTGTTCCAGTTCCAGCAACTTTGCACAGCCATTGAAGAGTGGGACAACATTCCACAGGCCATAATCAACAGCCTAATCAATTCTGCGAAGGAGATGTCACGCTGCATGAGGCACATGGTCACACCAGATACTGACTGGTTTTCTGATCCACGCCCCTACCTTAAGGTATCTGTGAACAACAGATGCATATCTGTATTCCCAGGCATGTGAAATCCATAGATTAGGGCCTAATTAATTTATTTCAATTGACTAATTTCCATATATGAACTATAAAATCTTTGAAATTGTTGCGTTTATATTTTTGTTCAGTATAGTTAGTACTACTAGTAGAAAATAAGTCTACTTTCCAGTGGTGGAAAAAGTACAGAATTGTTATACTTGAGAAAGTAAAGATACCTTTTTTAATAGAAAATTACTCAAGTAAAAGTGAGTCACCCAGTAAAATACTACTTGTATTTTGGTTTTTGGTCAAAGTATTTGGTTTTAAACATACTTAAAGTATCAAAAGTAAATAATTGCTAAAATATACTTAAGTCTTGTAAGTAAAAAGTTAATCCCTTCAAATTCCCTATATATATATAAAAATAAAAAAAATGGCACCATTTATTTTTTTTACAGATCGCCAGGGGCACACTCCAACAATTTACAAACATAGCATTTGTGTTTAGTGAGTCCGCCAGATCAGATGCAATAGGGATGACCAAGGATGTTCTTGATAATGCGTGATTGGATCATTTCTGTCCTGCTAGCCATTCAAAATGTAACAAGTACTTTGGGTGTCAGGGAAAATGTATGGAGTAAAAGGTATGTTTTCTTTAGGAATGTAGTAAAGTAAAAGTTGTCAAATATGCATAGTAAAGTACAGATACCTCCAAAAACGACTTAAGTAAAAATACTTTAAAGTAATACTTAAGTAGGGGAGAGGGAGGGAAATTGTCACTGTTCATACCTCCAACACTAGAGGTGCTATCTCAAATCAAATAGCTATTTTGTGTGACCATGTTCTATGGTGAATTTCCTGTTCACGAGTCTCATCTGTCCATTGATGGACTCAACTATGCCAAAGAAAATGGCATAATTATGCTGTCATTCCCACCCCATTGCTCTCATCGGCTTCAACCCTTAGACAGGTCTGTCTATGGGCCGCTAAAGAGGCACATCAACACCACGTGTGATGCCTGGATGAGGAACAATCCCGGGAATGTCATAAATTGACAATCTCCTATCCTCTGGCTGCAACCCCCTTGAACATTCAGACTGGCTTTAGGGTGGCTGGGGTACAACCTTACAACAGGGATGTATTTCTGGAAACTGAGTTTGCGCCATCCTACGTTACAGCCCCATTCAGAACCCTACCAGGACCAGCCCTGCCACGCCCCAGCAACATTCCAGCCCTGCCAGGCCCCAGCACCAACCTGCCAGGCCCCAGCACTATTCCAGCCCTGCCAGGCCCCAGCACCAACCTGCCAGGCCCCAGCACCATTTCATCCCTGCCAGGCCCCAGCACTAACTTGCCAGGCCCCAACACCATTCCAGCCCTGCTTAGCACGAGATCAGACACAGACCTGCCCAGTTCTTATGCTAGCACCAAAGTCACCCTTGCCCAGCAATACCATTGCTGACAGCGGACTACCAACTCCATAGGACATCCGGCCATATCCAAAAGCTGGACCCCGAAACCAGCTTGCAAAGGAAGAAAACGGCGCAAAACAGCAATTCAAGCAGCCACTAGAAATGGAAAAGAATAAGGCACAATCTAGCAAAAAGCTGTTTCTGAAGAAAGGGAAGCAAGGAGGGGGGAGGAGTCAATCTGGATCTGCAAAAAACATGGCATCTCAAAAAAGAAATCGTGAAAAAGTCATCATCAGATGAAGAGGAGTGCTTCTGCCTCACTGTGTGGAGACATTTTTCAAACAGCTTTCTTTTTTCTTTTATTTATTTAACCTTTATTTAACCAGTAGGCAAATTGAGAACACGTTCTCATTTACAATTGCGACCTGGCCAAGATAAAGCAAAGCAGTTCGACACATACAACAACACATAGTTACACATGGAGTAAAACAAACATACAGTCAATAATACAGTAGAAAAAATAAGTCTATATACAATGTGAGCAAGTGAGGTGAGATAAGGGAGGTGAAGGCAAACAAATATATGTATAAATAAATAAAAATATAAAAAGGCCATGGAGGCGAAGTGAATACAACACAGCAAGTAAAATAAAAACTAAAAACACTGGAATGGTTGGTTGCAGTGGAAGAAAGCGAAAGTAGAGACAGAAATAATGGGGTGCAAAGGAGCAAAATAAATAAATAAATACAGTAGGTAAAGAGGTAGTTGTTTTGGCTAAATTATAGATGGGCTATGTACAGGTGCAGTAATCTATGAGCTGCTCTGACAGCTGGTGCTTAAAGCTAGTGAGGGAGATAAGTGTTTCCAGTTTCAGAGATTTGTAGTTCGTTCCAGTCATTGGCAGCAGAGAACTGGAAGGAGAAGGAAGAATTGGTTTTGGGGGTGACTAGAGAGATATACCTGCTGGAGCGCGTGCTACAGGTAGGTGCTGCTATGGTGACCAGCGAGCTGAGATAAGGGGGACTTTACTAGCAGGGTCTTGTAGATGACCTGGAACATGGGTTTGGCGACGAGTATGAAGCGAGGGCCAGCCAACGAGAGTGTACAGGTCGCAGTGGTGGGTAGTATATGGGCTTTGGTGACAAAACGGATGGCACTGTGATAGACTGCATCAATTTATTGAGTAGGGTTTTGGAGGCTATTTTGTAAATGACATCACCGAAGTCGAGGATTGGTAGGATGGTCAGTTTTACAAGGGTATGTTTGGCAGCATGAGTAAAGGATGCTTTGTTGCGGAATAGGAAGCCAATTCTAGATTTGACTTTGGATTGGAGATGTTTGATGTGAGTCTGGAAGGAGAGTTTGCAGTCTAACCAGACACCTAGGTATTTGTAGTTGTCCACATATTCTAAGTCAGAGCCGTCCAGAGTAGTGATGTTGGACAGGCGGGCAGGTGCAGGCAGCGATCGGTTGAAGAGCATGCATTTAGTTTTACTTGTATTTAAGAGCAATTGGAGGCCACGGAAGGAGAGTTGTATGGCATTGAAGCTCGCCTGGAGGGTTGTTAACACAGTGTCAAAAGAAAGGAGACTTGGGTGAAGTGTGTGAGATGCAGCAAATAGGCCCATGATGCTTCCACCTCAGGCCAGGCAATTTGTGTGCCAGAACTGACTGAAGATGGATGGATGTATGGATGTATGTCGTATAGGCTGTTACAAAACTGTGCATTAGTGTTTAAACACCACTTCTGTTAAGACTTGAGACATTTACGCAAGTTATCTGCAGCATTCCATTCCAACAATTACCGTGGATCTATGTGCATGCCAGAGAACTTTCGATTTGTAAAGTGGTCGTGCCACTTAATCTGTGTTCTGCCAGCATTGTTTTGATTTGAAAAGGCATGATTTGCCAGATTCTCTAGGCATGATTGTTTTGTTTTTTGAATTCTTTAATGAAGTTGAATTTGGTTTTGAATTTGAAATTAAAATCAATATTCAATTAACTAGTTGTGTTCTTATTTGTTGATAATCCAATATGACGATTTACCCGACGTAGTGTCAATTTACCTGCTGATTTGGCAAATTGTCACAAGTGCACACACTCTTTAACTGTCTACAACTCCGTACTGAAATAAGATATGAAGATGTAATGAATACAATATGTGCCCAAGACTTCCTCCTTTCATTTGGTATGACATTTATACCATTGTGATGCATTGTGTCCAGTAAATGTTAGACAGTGTGACAACATACCTCGCTCTCCCCTACTTTACACCACTGCTGCTTTTTTGGGCAAACTGTTAAATTACCTTCTTGAGCTGCCTCCCATAGCGACTTTTGTAACCCTAATCCCAGTAAGGTTCAGATAATACTTAAACATCTTTCATTGAATTACAGTCGTATAATGACATACAGTATCTTCACTATCGAGAATGTTTCGACGCATTTTATATAGCGATAGGTAGCATAGTCAGTTATACAAGCGCCTGTCAATCGACTACACAGGGAGCTAGATGTGCAAACCCACCTGGACAATGAATCAACACTCGGCTGCCTTGACGAGGATCGCTTCGATCCTAGACTGTCGATGCTCCCGGTGTTCTCCATGGTAAATCTTGGTAAAGTTTAAGTATATTAATTATCAGGTTGAGGCGATAGGGCAGATATCTACATGCAACTGTTTTGATTCCGTCCTTGGTGAAAAGTAAATCCGAGGTACAGACAGGAAGCTGCCATCTTTTCCCAGAGTTCCTTGACCCTGTCCATAATAACGGGAGTGGTTTGTTTCACTTCTCGTTTGTTTGGAGCTATTTTTTAACAGTCCATCTATGGTTGGGGTTGCGCCCCCCGCAGCCATTACTGGTTATTACATGTAGCCCACCACATCAACACTATCAAGAGATAAATGCTCCAGTATTAGGGATTTCTTTTAAAGAGAAATATGGGGAGAGAAGATGAGGATTGAGAATGGACAAGTACTCAACACATTGTGTGCAAAACATTTTATTTGTGCACAGATATTAGGAACAAATATAAATATCCAGTGCATCATGTTAACATGTACATTCAAGAATTCACAGAATTATCTATATTTTTGGTATTTGGAAATTGAAAAAGGCAAACAGACACATCAACATAAGAACTTAATATAGTTAGCTGTTACAAAAACCAAAATGCATATCGACCCCATGCCATTTCTACATGTCACAAATTCAAAAAGCAATGTCCAAATCAGATCAGATTTACACAAACTCTGAAAACAGTGTTTGGAGGGGATACAGGGGAGAAGAAACATGTTAAGAAAAATATGTGTGCTATAAACTAGTAAATTGATAACTTAAAAAATATACACAGTAGGCCTACATTATACATTCCAATCACCAACATTGTTATATATACACAATGGCACAAAGTATATATATTAACAATGTTACAAACGGGTTGAAAATATGGTCCGTTATGGCATCCCGGCAAAATAAATAGTGGGGGTGTGCTTACCGGTAAAACGTGAGCKTATCACAATTAATACAACATGCCCAAAAAAACTATAGGTTATTACAGAAGTATTTAACATTACTGCATGTTTGCCACATCAAATTGTGGCTGCACAGTGCACTGTTGGGTTTTGGATGCTGAAATGATTTTGTGAGTGGACGTATGTGCGCGGGTAGCCTACAAGGAGCGTATTTGATGAAAACATCATGACTGGTTGTGTTCATGCCACATTAAACGGCATAGGCGGCGTGCCATAAGGCTAGGGGAAGCTTTCCCTAAAGTAAATTGAATTAAATTGCCGAAAGTATATGGCCTAATTTAGCTTACTCCTGTCTATACATAAATAAAAGCATTCAAAATAGGCTATTACACCAGAAAGCATGATTTGGCCACAGAGGATTATTAGTTAAAAACAAACAACCTGTGGATTGTTTTCAATCGCATCGCCTACAGTCGGAAGGATCCGACCATTTGGACAGTGCAGGCTGCAAATAACAAAATAGATGATTGGGTTACTACTGTCAGTGAAAAGCAGAGACCCAACCAGGCATATCGCAATATTTAAAAATACAATCGCGGAAAAACTGTTTGGAAAGCAAATGGCTATTGCTGTAAAGAGATGACAATTAAAATATCTGTCTTTTAATTATCAAAAAATTCTTATGCTACTGTTCGCTCAATTAAGTTACCTTATTGGCACCAGCGGAGAACATCGGCCATATCCCGGTGTGTGCATATTCACTGTATTTGTCAATGGGTCAGTGCCACTTTTAGTTTTTATTGGTCTGTTTGTCAGTGTTAGCAGAGTAGGCTACCCTGTACTTTATGTGGGATTCAAAAAATGCTTGCTCGCACCTGGGTGTCCCATACCGGTAAAAATGTTAATCTACGTTCACCCCTGGTTTACAATGTACATGGTTCTATCTGAACTCTCAATAACTGCCTTTAAAGATTCACACAAAATTCAAATATCATTGTGAGAAACTCAAGGCAAAAGACAAATTTGTAAAATGAGTTTATATCCATCTTAATATTCTTCTCTCCAATTCTATGTAATCAATCATTTTCTGTGTCCCCCTGCTGTCTGCATTGTGTTCCACACCTGCTGCAATGTGAGAGAATTATAATTTAGATTGTTGTGCACAAATCAGCCACAACACTACATCCTGTAAAATAGGTGTCTTTGCAGGGGGAGGTAATAAAATAATGATTGAGCCACAATCCATTTTGGGTATGACATAATATAAAATCAAAATCACTTTGATGTAGGTGTTAGTTCTCCATGACTCTTGGTTGTCTTGCTGCGGCCTAGGGCTGTGCTGGAGGGCTACCATTGGTCTCATCGTCCATTTCCTGCTCTGTCTGTCTGTCCTGTCCTCCCTCTTCCGTCTGTCCGTTCTGCTCAACCTGTAGCTGCTCAAACTCTGCATCTAGGTAATCCAGAGAATCGTTTCCCGGCTTGTGAGAGACCTTGCCCCACTGTTTCTCTGTTGCTAGCCACGGTTTCATACAGCTCTGCCGACCTGGGGAACAGGTCCTGGAGGAGTCTGTAGGAGGAAGTAGAGGAAAGGCCGGGGGGGGGGGGGGGGTATAGTCAGACAAGCTAGGGGGTCCCTTAATATGCATTACAACAACAAAAAAGTTCTCATCTCATTGTCTGAGAACAATTACATCCATCATCTCCCAGATTTGGGGGTTAGGGATCGGTCAGAGGCTCACTTATAGATGGGCATGGCTATGTGCTCCATGAAGCTTGTCTGCAGCTCTGGGATGTAGGCCTTCTCCCTGTCCATCATCTCACTGGGACGGTTCCCCATAGCCTTCTCCTGCAGCCACAAGCACAGGGACACACTCTCACACAGAGGAAATCGTAAAAGTCCCTGTACCACATGGAGACAGAAAACAATATGAGGCATACCATGTTGGGCATGCAATAAAAAGATTCCATACATACCAGATCTCCTTGAGAAAAGAATTCCTTGTAAATAAGTCCCTGAAACAAAAACAGACATGCGTTTCATGTGAACATACTGCATGGAGGCCTACACCATCTTACTAAGACCAATAAAAGTGATCTAAATGTGATAAAAAAGGTGAAAACACCGTTGGTTATTAAAGGAGTGAGATCTGAGTGGGTTCTTACTGCGATCTTCCAGGTGGTCTTCCAGTCCTTGGTCTGGTCAGAGAGGTCACAGGAGGTCATGATCAGGCACAGTAGCAGGTTATGGTGCTGAGGGTCTTTAGTGTTGTAGCCCACTGGAAGACACAACAGACAGTATGATTATAATAAGAAATGGAAGAGAAATTAAGTGCTATCTTTCATAAGACACTGAGACAGGATGTAGGGGGATAACTTACCGTCGGCCATTTTCTGCAGATCCTTCAGGATCCGTAGGTGATGAGCCAAGTCTGTGGCTAGGATGATGTCCCTCATCAGGTCAAGCATCCTCTGGTAGTCCTGGCAATCAAAAAAACAATGTGGAAACAGAGTCAAAATAGTATAACACCAACTAAAAAACCTTGAGAAAAGAGTACAGTCCTTACATTGCCTTTTGTTTTACCTTTCTAGATAACTTTTCAAAGATGTTGCAGCCCTGGGTGTTGAGTATGGCAATCGTCTGAGCAAAGTGGTGCCTCTGGAAATGAGAGCCAATTCAATGTCAGTGGTGAGGTTGCAATTATATTTCATATCCACTCGAGGGCAGAAACGACCCAGTGCACCATCGAGCCATGGTTTTGCCTAGGGAGAACCTAGTCAGTTGCACAACTGAATGCATTCAATGGAAATTTTTCGTCCACATTTAACACAAACCCGCTGAATCAGAGAGGTGCGGGTGGCTGCCTTAATTGACATCCATGTCATCGGCTCCTAAGGATGAGGGACATGCATAATACCATTCTGATTCATTAAGTATTTGTGTTTACCTCCAGCACAGATCCCTCAGAACTATACAGGCCAGCCAACACAGATTTCTGGAAAAAAGAAGACAGAAGAGCGTGTTTGTGTAATACACTTTTCTGTGGCAGTTGGTATGATATACAGTGCATTTGGAAAGTATTCAGACTCCTTGACTTTTTCCATATTTTGTTACGTTACAGCCTTACTCTAAAATGGATTAACAAACAAGTATCCCTCAATCTACAAACAATACCCCATAATGACAAAGCAAAAACAGGTTTTTAAAATGTTTGCAAATGTATTAAAAAGCACCTTTGGCAGGGATCACAGCCTCAACTCTTCTTGTGTATGACACTATAAGCTTGGCACACCTGTATTTGGGGAGTTTCTCCCATTTCTTCTCTGCAGATCCTCAAGCTCTGTCAGGTTGGATGGGGAGGTTTGCTGCACAGCCATTTTCAAGTCTCGCAAGAGATGTTTGATCGGGATCAAGTCCGGGCTCTGGCTGGGCCACTCAAGGACATTCAGAGACTGGTCCCGAAGCCACTCCTGCATTGTCTTGGCTTTGTGCTTAGGGTCGTTGTCCTGTTGGAAGAGAACATATGCCTCAGTATGAGGTCCTGAGCGCTCTGGAGCAGGTTTTTATTAAGAATCTCTATACTTCACTGTTCATCTTTCCCTCGTTCCTTACTAGTCTCCCAGTCTCTTCCTCTGAAAAACATCCCCACAGCATGATGCTGCCACCACCATGCTTCACCGTAGGGATGGTGCCAGGTTTCCTCCAGATGTGACGCTTGGCACTCAGGCAAAATAGTTCAATCCTGGTTTCATCAGACCAGAGAATCTTGTTTCTCATGGTTAGAGAGTTGTTTAGGTGCCTTTTGGCAAACTCCAAGCGACCTATCGCACCTTTTACTYAGGAGTGGCTTCTGTTTGGCCGTTCTACCACAAAGGCCTGATTGGTGGAGTGCTGCAGCGATGGTTGTCCTTCTGGAAGGTTCTCCCATCTCCACAGAGGAACACTAGAGCTCTGTCAGTGACCATCGGGTTCTTGGTCACCTCCCTGACCAAGGCCCTTCTCCCCCGATTGCTCTGATTGGCCGGGCGGCCAGCTCTAGGAAGAGTCTTGGTGGTTCCACACTTCTTCCATTTAAGAATGATGGAGGCCACTGTGTTCTTGCGGACCTTCAATGCTGCAGAAATGTTGTGCCTCGACACAATCCTGTCTCGGAGCTCTACGGACAATTCCTTTGACCTCATGGCTCGGTTTTTGCTCTGACATGCACTGTCAACTGTGGGGCCTTATATAGACAGGTGTGTGGCTTTCCAAATAATGTCCAATCAATTGAATTTACCACAGATGGACTCCAATCGAGTTGTAGAAACATCTCAATGATGATCAATGGAAACCGGATGCACCTGAGCTCAATTTCGTGTCTCATAGCAAAAGGTCTGAATACTGTAAATAAGGTATTCCTGTTTTTTATTTGGAATATATTTGCAAAAATTTCTAAACCTGTTTTCGCTTTGTCATTATGGGGTATTGTGTGTAAATTCAGGAAAAAAAATGTTTTAATACATTTTAGAATAAGGCTGTAACATAACAAAATGTGGAAAAGGGGACGGGGTCTGAATTCTTTCCAAATGCACTGTAGATATACATACAGCATAGGATTCTGTGTGTTTGTGGTATGTGGGATCTTACCGATGCCACCTGGAAGGAGTTGTTGGTCCCTCTGTGGTCCAAGTCATGACACATGCAGGACACAAAAAGAGCAAACATCTCGATGTCTCTGAAACAAGAGAACGCTACGGTGTGAGTTTAGGTGTTCATGAGTGTGTTTCACTTTGCTGTAGCAAAGTTTGTAAATGCTTATCTCTGTGTGTTCATACTCTAGGTAGTTGGAGAGCTCCAGGTTCTTGCAGAGGAGGTAGCAAAAATGAGAGACTGAGAATGCGTGCATCCAGTTGTGATATGGGGGATCCCTGTAGCCTCTCTTCACCATCAGACAGAACCTGGCCAGCATGTGCATGTTGATCTTGTAGGTGTTTATGAAGCCCATGTCCTCAAACATGCTGATAATGGCCTGAAAGCAGGAGGCATGATCAAGAGACATGAGAAAAAAATCAATTATACTACCAGTGTATTTCTCCAGGAGTGTGTGTTGATTGTCTCACCGTGGGTGTGCTGTCGTCTGACAGGGAGCGAGGTGTGTAGGTGAAGCTGGAGAAGCTGGGGTAGATTTCCCCTACAGGCTGGATTCCCACAGTCAGTAGCCGGGTCACTTCCTCCTCTGACACCTGACAGACAGGGTCAAAGGTCAGGACATTAACTGCCAAACATTACAAACTGACTGGATCTGCATTCATAGGTTGAAGAGATTAGTTGAATAGGTTGAAGAAGAGCTCTGATTGGATGCTTTACCATCATGTGGTACTTCATCATCTCATTAGCCAGCTGACTCCTAAACTGGGCTTCGTCGACCCTCTTATACAGGAGGGACTGGGGGAGGAACAGAGAGCACAGGAGTCATTCATCATGATGACAACATTGTTGTAGATGACACTAATGTGTCATCAACAATCTATCAATATCCTTACTCTATAGAAAAAAATATATGAGGTAATAATCAGTTATAAGGTCTAAAGGATACGCAAAGGGGATGCCTGTGCACTCACATGAGCGATGCTGATGCCACAGTATATGGAGAAGGCTGTGGCCAAGTCCTCATCCAGGCGGGTGAACCATGGTCCATTAGTCTTGTTGACCAGCTCAGCCACCCCAATCACTTCTGAATCAACAGAGAAAGAGAGGGAGAAAGAGAAAGATGATAGATGTATGTGTATAGATATAGATCAGAAATAGGGAGAGGGGTCGCGACCGGGAGGCTCATGGGGCGACGCACAATTGGCCCAGCGTCATCCGGGTTAGGAAGGTTTGGCCAGAAGGGATATCCTTGTCTCATGGTGCACTAGCGACTCCTGTGGCGGGCCGGGTGCAGTGCACGCTGACCAGGTAGCTAGGTGTACGGTGTTTCCTCCGACACATTGGTGCGGCTGGCTTCCGGGTTGGATGTGCGTTGTGTCAAGAAGCAGTGCGGCTTGGTTGGGTTGTGTTTCGGAGGACGCATGGCTCTCGACCTTCGCCTCTCCCGAGTCCATACGGGAGTTGCAGCGATGAGACAAGACAGTAACTACTACCAATTGGATACCACAAAATTGGGGAGAAAAAGGGGTAAAATAATACAAAAAGAAAAAAAGAAATAGGGAGAGGGGGAAATGGAGAGAGAAAGACAAAGAGAGACAGAGACAGACCTCCGTGTTCGTCCTTTATTGGGAAGCAGAGGATGTTGCGTGTCCTGAAGCCTGTGCTGTCGTCCACGGCGCGGTAGAAGAGAGGGTGGGAGTAGGCATCTATGATGTTGAGGATCTTCCCTGTGGTGGCCACATGGCCTGCTATGCCCTGATCAGCAGGAATACGCAGCTCTGTCTGAGACGAGAAGAAAAAGGCAATTATACTATGGAAATAACATCCATTTACAATTAAATGTTATCTTTTACTAAACTTAAAGTCTGTGGATTAGGGCTGTGATGTGAGTGAGTTTAGGATAAAGACCCACTTCCTCATTGATAACCACTCCTCCATCAAACACCTTGGCAACCAGCTCATGACTGACACTGTCCAACAGGAACACAGAACAACTGGAGGAGAGAAAGATGGGCCATATTAATCAGTGATACTAAGGCTGTGCTCGAATACCCATACTAACATACTGTATACTACATACTTAATGAGTATATATACAGTCGTGGCCAAAAGTTTTGAGAATGACACAAATATACATTTCCACAGATTTTGCTGCTTCAGTATCTTTAGATATTGTTGTCAGATGTTACTATGGAATACTGAAGTATAATTACAAGCAATTTATAAGTGTCAAAGGCTTCTATTGACAATTACATTGACAATTACATATTGATGCAATATTTGCAGTGTTGACCCTTCTTTTTCAAGACCTCTGCAATCTGCCCTGGCATGCTGTCAATTCACTTCTGGGCCACATCCTGACTGATGGCAGCCCATTCTTGCATAATCAATGCTTGGAGTTTGTCAGAATTTGTGGGGTTTTGTTTGTCCACCCGCCCCTTGAGGAATGACCACAAGTTATGGGGAGTTTCCTGGCCATTGACCCAAAATATCAATGTTTTGTTCCCTGTGCCACTTAGTTATCGCTTTTGCCTTATGGTAAGGTGCTCCATCATGTTGGAAAAGGCATTGTTCGTCACCAAACTGTGCCTGGATGGTTGGGAGAAGTTTCTCTCTGGGGATGTGTTGGTACCATTCTTTATTCATGGCTGCTTTCTTAGGCAAAATTGTGAGTGAGCCCACTCCCTTGGCTGAGAAGCAACCCCACACATGAATGATCTCAGGATGCTTTACTGTTGGCATGACACAGGACTGATGGTAGCGCTCACCTTGTCTTCTCCGGACAAGCTTTTTTTCCGGATGCCCCAAACAATCAGGAAAGGGGATTCATCAGAAAAATGACTTTACCCCAGTCCTCAGCAGTCCAATCCCTGTACCTTTTACAGAATATCAGTCTGTCCCTGATGATTTTCCTGGAGAGAAGTGGCTTCTTTGCTGCCCTTCTTGACAACAGGCCATCCTCCAAAAGTCTTCGCCTCACTGTGTTTGCAGATGCACTCACACCTGCCTGCTGCCATTCCTGAGCAAGCTCTGTACTGGTGGTGCCCCGATCCCACAGCTGAATCAACTTTAGGAGACGGTCCTGGCGCTTGCAGGACTTTCTTGAGCGCCCTGAAGCCTTCTTCACAACAATTGAACCACTCTCCTTGAAGTTCTTGATGATCCGATAAATGGTTGATTTAGGTGCAATCTTACTGGCAGCAATATCCTTGCCTGTGAAGCCCTTTTTGTGCAAAGCAATGACGACGGCATGTGTTTCCTTGCAGGTAACCATGGCTGACAGAGCAAGAACAATGATTCCAAGCACCACCCTCCTTTTGAAGCTTCCAGTCTGTTATTCAAACTCAATCAGCATGACAGAGTGATCTCCAGCCTTGTCCTCGTCAACACTCACACCTGTGTTAACGAGAGAATCACTGACATGATGTCAGCTGGTCCTTTTGTGGCAGGGCTGAAATGCATTGGAAATGTTTTTTGGGGATTCAGTTCATTTGCATGACAACGAGGGACTTTGCAATTAATTGCAATTCATCTGATCACTCTTCATAACATTCTGGAGTATATGCAAATTGCCATCATACAAACTGAGGCAGCAGACTTTATGAAAATTAATATTTGTGTCATTCTCAAAACTTTTGGCCACGACTGTTGTGGAGGATGAATCAGAATTAGTTGGGTAACATAGATAAATAATATGTTTTATTTACATAATATGCTTATGTGAGATACTTGTCATTAGAATGTATCCGTTTGGACTATAGTGTTGGCAGTTGCACATTTTTCTAAGCTGGGGCTCAGTCATTTGGGGCCCAGAGAGGGGAGAGGTCAGGCTTGTCTTTTACATGTCTCTAGTGCTATGCAGAATATCAGAAAGGGAAGAGGACAGGATGGAACATTGTCTTCATATGTGAATGTATCTGTTAAACCATGTGAAGGGGTGGTGTGATTAAGTGTGATTAAAGGGGAACCAATTACTTGTCTCCACAATGTCTGTGCGCAAGTCACTCCCCTCGGTGAGCTTGTCCAGGAGTGGGGTCAAGAGGGGGTTTACTTAAGATGGGAGTATCTAGAGTTGACAATTGAGTTATGCCATTGGATAAGGTAATAGTTTTGTACTATGAAGTACCAGGAAGGAGATTAGAACCTCGTCTTAGAGACCAAACTGAACGATAATTTATAGCGAATGCTATCTGGCTATGGGATACTCCTCTCTCAAGTAAAAGTATTTCTTTGTGAACTGTTCCTAAGATCTGTGGTTCATCATGTAAGTTGAGAGGGGTGTATCTTGGCTATAAAAGATCTTTGTATTCTTGTGTAGGGACTCTCAGAATTCATTATAGACACTGAATTGATCTGAGAGTCAAAGGGCTATTGTAAAGCTCATATTATTAAAGATGAAGTTTAAGTATAACTCTGACTGGTGTGTGGTTTGTAACTCTCCTCATTTGGTAATACAGGAAATTGCCACGATACTATTAGATCATTTTAGTATACTGTAAGCGAACGGTATCATTTCAGTTGAGCGTACTAGAGCTTTGCTTGTCTACCGGAAATTGATGCTGTTGCTATGCAACCTGTTGCTAGCTTGTTAGTATAACAAATGACTAACTAATTATTTTATGATTTTGGTTGTGTGTAAATTCAATCTGGAGTGCCAGAGTGCGCTCTGGGCGTTCGTAAGTCTCTAGAGTGTTGTCAGATTGTCCATTTGTAAATTCAGAGCGTTTCGCTTTTGTAGCATTCAATGGCAGTCAAGCACCCAAGCTAACTGGCTAACGTTGGCTAACTACTTCCAGACACAAATGAGAACACCTCACTCTGACCATTTTACTCACCCCAGCKCAGCTGGTTAAGCTGTTTTCATGTTATCCAGAGCGTTGGTGACTGTAACTGTACTGCTGGCAACAATATATATATATATATTTTTTWAATTCTTATTTACAATGACTGCCTTAATTACACTTATTTTGCCGACGTTTACTGACACCGGCCATATTCAACGGGTGTTGAGCGTTAGTAAATTCATCAGTTATTCTGCGGGAGAGTGCTCTGAAATCTGAGTAGATAGCCAGAATTAACAATGTCCATTGAAACGCACAATGACTCTACCACTTAGCTAAAAATGATGTAAATAATCAAGTCAATAAACATTGGGTGGTTAGTTAGATAGCATATAGTTAATATACTGCCTGGCAAGTTCGATGTATTAGTAGCCAACTAACGTTAGGTAACTGGCTAACATACCGATACATTCTGCTGTAATGCTATGCAGTTCATAAGGATAGCGTATCTAACAAATTGTCAAATTATTAGAAAAGTCATTACTTTATTACATTGCTCAACATTTTCTTAACATTTGTCATAATTAGTTAAATTAATGAATTTCTATCCACTCTCGTCCGATTTCTTTGCTTCGGCTGCATATTTTCCTCCATTTTCTTCAAATCTGAAAATGTCGTGAAGCCACGCCCATTTTCTGAAGAATTGTATTATGGACCCTAAAGGACCCTAAAGCACGGAAAGGACCCTAAAGCATTTATACTTCGTATTTTGGCGAATTTAGTACGACATCCGGGAACTTTGGCATACTAACTATATCCATACTATGACCTATAAGCATACTATAATTCACGTCACAAATAGTGCGGTTAGTATGAGTATTCGAACACAGCTTTAGGCTTTTGTTACAATGCTTGTGATAGCCTTATGGTAATACAGTACTTACATTTCTGCACTGGTGAGACTCCGTGCTTCTGCAATGATCTCTTTTAGCAGGACTGATACATCATCTGGAGACCGAGATATATAAATGTTGTTATAACAGCAAAAAATGATGCCTCACTGTGCTACTAAAACAAGGATAATAGGTAAAGTATGATACTTACCCAGGTGTGTGAAAAGGTTTTTAGCGACCTGAAGCAGTGCCTATATGAACACAGACAAACACAGGAAACAGTTGAGAAGACTAGAAGCGTATTTGTGGGCTAGCTAAAGATTCTCACCAAGTTAGGGATCGTGATGGACAAAGGGCAGTCACTCCGAGCAAGGCTCAGTAAATTGGGTGGTCAGTCCCTCAAAGTACTACTGAATTACTACATAAAACCTTGTCGCGCAGTAGTGACTATGTAGAGACTTGTAGGGATTGTAAAGTGAATGTGTAGTTTATGCATTACTCAAGATACACAAGTAGAGTTGTGTACTTTTCAGTAGGAAACAGTAGTGTTTCCAGTAGTAATCAGGTAGATTTTTACTACTTGATGTTAGTAGTAAATAAGTATCACAACACTACAGCCAGACTACACCGGCTTTTTGCGACCACAGAAGTACACAAAACAAGAAGTAGTTGGTTGTTGTTATCTAGCTACTTTTTGACAATCCTGAATGTAATCATCTTGTCACGTTCTGACCTTAGTTCCTTTGTTTTGTCTTTTGTTTTAGTATGGTCAGGGCGTGAGTTGGGTGGGTTGTCTATGTTAGTTTTTCTATGATTTTCTATTTCTGTGTTTGGCCTGATATGGTTCTCAATCAGAGGCAGCTGTCAATCGTTGTCCCTGATTGGGAACCATATTTAGGTAGCCTGTTTTCTGTTGGGTTTTGTGGGTGGTTATTTTCAGTCTTTGTGTGTCTGCACCAGACAGAACTGTTTTCGGGTTGTTTCTTTGTTATTTTGTTATTCAGTGTTTTGATGATTATTAAACATCATGAACACTTACCACGCTGCACCTTGGTCCTCACCTTCTTCCACCAACGACAGCCGTTACACATCTTTCATTCTTCGTCATCCTGTCTTTCATAGCCCTTGTGCTGTCACCATCTGTACGTTTAACTTTCCTTTATGTTTTATGAATACTTTCATGTAGTTGTTCAGCCATTTATATAACTTTTTACCACATCAAAAAGATTACTAGACAAAATGGTCTTAGCCATTAGCCATCATCCCAAACCATCTCAATTGGGTTGAGGTCGAGTGATTGTGGAGGCCAGGTCATCTGATGCAGCACTCCATCACTCTCCTTATTGGTCAAATAGCCCTTACATAGTCTGGAGGTGTGTTGGGTCATTGTCCTGTTGAAAAACAAATGATAGTCCCACTAAGCGCAAACCAGATGGGATGGCGTATCGCTGCAGAATGTTGTGGTAGCCATGCTGGTTAAGTGTGCCTTGAATTCTAAATAAATCACTGACAGTGTCACCAGCAAAGCACCCCCACATCATCACACCACCTCCATGCTTCATGGTGGAAACTACACATGCAGAGATCATCTGTTCACCTATTCTACTTCTCACAAAGACACTGCGGTTGGAACCAAAAATCTCAAATTTGGACTCATCAGACCAAAGAACAGATTTCCATTGGTCTAATGTCCATTGCTCATGTTTCTTGGCCTGAGCAAGTCTCTTCTTATTATTGGTGTCCTTTAGTAGTGGTTTCTTTGCAGCAATTTGACCATGAAGGCCTGATTCATGCAGTCGCCGCTGAAAAGTTGATCTTGAGATGTCTGTTACTTGAACTCTGTGAAGCATTTATTTGGGCTGCAATTTCTGAGGCTGGTAACTCTAATGAACGTATCCTCTGCAGCAGAGGTAACTCTGGGTCTTCCTTTCCTGTGGCAGTCCTCATGAGAGCCAGTTTCATCATAGTGCTTGATGTTTTTTGCTACTGTACTTGAATAAACTTTTAAAGTTCTTGACATTTTCTGGATTGACTGACCTTCATGTCTTAAAGTAATTGACTGTCATTTATCTTTGCTTATTTGTGCTGTTCTTGCCATAATATGGACCGTAATAGGGCTATCTTCTGTATACCACCCCTACCTTGTCACAGTTAACTGATTGTCTCAAACGCATTAAGAAGGAAACTAATTCCACAAATTAACAAGGCACACCTGTTAATTGAAATGCATTCCAGGTGACTACTTCATGAAGCTGGTTGAGAGAATGCAAAGTGTGCAAAGCTGTCATCGAGGCAAAGGGTGGCTACTTTGAAGAATCTCAAATAGAAAATATATTTAGATTATGTTTAGCACCTTTTTTGGTTACTACTATGTGTTATTTCATAGTTTTGATATCTCTACTATTATTCTACAATGTAGAAAATAGTAAAAATAAAGGAAAACCCTTGAATGAGTAGGTGTGTCTGAACTTTTGACTGGTACTGTAAATACTATGCATGCCAGTCTCTCTTGGCTAAGAGTTTAGGAGAGACTGACTGCATCCCTTATTTTATAATAAACGTGTTAAAGTCCAAATAGTTTGCATAGTCAACTTACACACAGCTCTGACACACACTTACCCCACCAGACATGCCACCAGGGGTCTTTTCACAGTCCCCAAATCCAGACCAAATTCAAGAAAGCATACCATTATTGCATGGAACTTCCTTCTATCTCATATTGCTCAAAATGAACAGCAACCCTGATTTTAAACTGATGAAGCAACATCTCACGACACAATGCCTCTCCCCTATTTGACCTAGATATGTTTTGTGTATGTATTGATATGTAGGCTATGTGTACCGTTTTTAAATTCATGTAGTTCTGTCCTTGAGCTGCTCTTGTTTATTAATGTTCTGTATTATGTCATGTTCCATGTTTTGTGTGGACCCCAGTAAAAGTAGCTGCTGCTTTCACAACAGCTAATGGGGATCCCAATAAAATACCAAATACCCAAAAGCTCAGTAGTTACATAGTCATTAATGAGGAATTATGTAGTGATTTGGGAAGGAATAATCTAGTGTTCTCCGGTAGTGAATTGTCCCAATTTACTACACAAATCACTACTGGTTTACTACACATCTCAATAYCAATCAAGTAGTAAAACAGTACATTTTGTGCAGATCTTGTGTAGTAGTGATGAGTAGTAATTCAGTAGTACTTTTTCATGAGGGGTGCAGTCAGGTAGCGTCTCCTTACCTGGCATTCATACTTGAGTCTCTGTTCCTTTTGGAAGGCCAATGTGCTGGTCAGTACTGAGGAAGTGTAGCAGAAACAGTGCTGCACTATGTGTTCATCCACTTCTGTGTGTCTGAAGAATGACAAGCGCACACACATTTTACAGCAAGACACGAACCTATGCAGCTATATATGCACGTACGCATACACTCAGACAGAAGTTTGCATGCTTATGCTAACACACACAGCTCTATACCTGTCTGCTCCTTTTTTGTTGAAGGCACAGGCAAGGGCCACAACCTTGGTGGTGGCCCGACACTCAACAGGAACACACAACATGGAGAGAACTTCAAATCCCAGAGTGCTGTTCAGCTGCTGGTGTTCCTCCTACAGTATCAGCCCAGAGAAGAGGGAAAAGGGGCAGAGATGTAGAGGACAGGACCATCAAACATATCCAAACGTACTACTGTTAACACTACAATACTGATCAGGGGACATTTCAGTGTTCTTACTTGAGTGACGTCTTGCAGGGAGATGCTCTTCCTCTTCTCCACAGCCTGACCAAGGTTGCCAAATGTCAGCTGGACCCCAGACAGACAGACAGACAGACAGACAGAGGGAGGGAGGGAGGGTCAGGCACACAGAGTGAGGGTCAGAGGCACAGGTGGTAATGTCAGAGGGATAGAAGGGCTGTGTTGTATAACTTACAGGGAAACTAATCTCCGCCTTCAGAACCTTGTCTCCAACTACCTGAGGAATAACAAAGACATCTAACAAACTTGTTTTTGTTTGAATTTTTGCACTTTTGCTTCATTTTAGAATATTGAATATTGTGTGTGTACATGTGTACCTGACAGAACAGCTGTTGGTTATCCTCTGATACCAGAAGTAAACAGCAGCACAATGAATGAGTCTGCTCCTCCAGCTGTGAAAACAACAATACAACCGATTCAGTCAAACAGTCACTCTGTGTATCAATCAAATGATCAACCAGCTTTTATAAATCAGTTTATTTCTGGTTCTGGACTCACATAACGGATTACTTTTAGTTGGAGGGTGGCAGCGTCCAGGTCATACAGCTCTCCTATAGTAGACAGTGAAAGAATCGACAAAGTCATTACACATAGTAATATATTCTTACCTACTATTATCCAATAGACTCAACAATGATGTGTCTATAGACGGCAGAATACAAGTGCTGGGCCCCATCGCACTATCATACCACAAAGCCTCAGGATCTGGTGGTCCAGTGCACTGTAGTCCACATCAGGTGTTGTCCTCCTGGTCAGGGATAGATATGATTTCCTGTTGACCTCTAACCCCTGGGTAAGCCTTTGATCCTGCAGGGCCTGGACTCTCTTACAGGCTACGGTGACCTGTGAGGAAAATCAGAGTTGTACCAGCAGTAGGCCTGCTGTCTCAGAATGTGATCGTATTAAAGGACTGGTGGGTCCGGAGAAGGACACTTCAAACTCACATGTCTCTCCAGGACATCAAGGCTTTGTTCCTGAGCTTTAGTGAGCTGTGTACAGCAAACCTTTCAGAATAGAGAAGACACCGTGTAAAAGGCAGTCATATTAAAGTGATATCTTTGATAATGTAAGGCAGAGAGATGAGAGGGTTATGAGGGCGGCAGGTAGCCTAGCAGTTAATAGTGTTAGGCCAGTAACAGAAAGGTTGCTGGTTCGAATCCCTGAGCCCACTAGGTGAAAAATCTACCGATGGGCCCTAGTCGCTAAATGTAAATGATGAGGAGCATGCTCACCAAGAGGAGGGCGGTAGTTACACTCTGGTCCAGGATTGGAATTATCAACACTGTGGTAGAGGTACAGAAGATGGATGGAAAAAGGATTGGGTGGAGAGGAGGAAAGTATTAGCCAGGAGGAGGACTGGGGACTGTTTTGAACTCTGTCGAATCTTTTAGAGTATAGTTGCTGTTGCTCACCCTGCAACACAGCCAGATACAAAAACACACACCTCTTTTGTCCTGCTGCAGTGGCTCTGTTAGTCTCTCTCTCTGTTGCTCCTGCAGCTCTGAGGAAGGAAGTCCTTCACACTGTACTCTCCTCTGCTGGACAACCACATCCCTTAGAAAGACAGAGATTTTATTGATTGAGGAACATCACAATGTCACTAGAGGGAAAATGAAGACTGAATTATCACGGTCTGAAGTACAGGTCAACTGGGCACCACATCAGCCCTGCCCATTACCTGAGTCTCCCCTCCTTCGGTAGCTCATGGGGTGGTTCTTCACACCACAAGCGTCCTGTCTCTGCATCTAATAGATAGACGTATACACTGTCCTATAATAGAGAAGGGGGGGGGGGCAGCCTGTTAGAGGGGGGAGAAAATGTGGTTGTAAAAAATTTATTGAAACATTATTTGGTCAAACATGTACAAGTGGGTGGTCTTTGATCTGTTTTGTGCCATTCACTCTGTTTCCTGTTTCTCTGTCAACCCTCCCCCCAGGGAGAATACAGTATGTTGCTGAATAGGATGGAGACAGACCATATATATAAATCATGATGGAGACAGTAGATACACACCACTTCATAAAAGACAGTCTGGAGAGCCTCTCTGATGGCATCCTGAAGGGAAGAGGAGTCTGTGACTGAGGCCAGTTGGAGCAATGCATACTGGGAAATAAAATAAGGGGATAGAATAATTAATACTGTGGTGACTTTGATGCACAGATACACAGAGAAGAAGGAGGAGGAGGAATGGGCTCTGGATGTTACTCACACAGAGCTGCCTCTCCAGTAGCTCATATTCACTGGAGACACATGCACTGTAGAGTACAGCCAGACCGACCAGTGACACTTACAACACACTCACCATTACATCAATCAATGCAGTATATTAGGCCTTATCTCAAAGGATGTAGCTGGGTCAATTCTCTAACTGTCAAACTGTGACTGACAACCCAACACTCAGCCTCCAGAAATTGTAAGACAGAATATAAAGTCAATTAAAGTAGACTATGTTATATTCATTGCATTACCAAAGGACATCCTGTGTTCCTTTATAATTTATCTAAATTATGGAAACTGGTTTTAATATTGTTTGATAGATGAATTTTTTTCAATGTCAACAGTTTAATGTTCACATGCACAGTGAATGCCCTGGAGAAGGGGCCTGTTTGATAGTGCTTTGTATCAGCTCGCACACACATGTACACATGCTTACATACACACACTTGTCACACAGGCAACCTTCACTTGCCTTAGAGTAAATTACAATCAGGTGTGGAGAAACAACTTCATCATACACAATGATACTCCTTAATCCCAGAAACCAGCGTGTGCTCAGTTAAACATCAAAAAACTCAAAGCATTGTATTTGGGACAAATAATTCACTAAACCCTAAACCTCAACTACATCTTATAATAAATAATGTGGAAATGAAGCAAGTTGAGGTGACTAAACTGCTTGGAGAACCCTGTATTGTAAACTGTCATGGTCAAAACATGTTGATACAACAGTAGGTAACAATGGGAAAAGTCTCTCCATAATAAAGCGCTGTCCTGCCTTTTTAACAACACTATCAACAAGACAGGTCCTACAGGCCCTAGTTTTGTTGCACCTGGACTACTGTTCAGTCATATGGTCAGGGGCCACAAAGAAGGACCCTTGTAAAATTACAATTAGCTCAGAACAGGGCAGCACGGCTGGCCCTTAAATGTACATATGGAGCTAACATTAATAATATGCATGTCAATCTCTCATGGCTCAAAGTGGAGGAGAGATTGACTTCATCACTACTTGTGTAAGAAGTGTTGACATGCTGTGTGCACCGAGGTGTCTGTTTAAACTACTAGCACACAACTCAGACACCCATGCATACCCCACAAGACATGCCACCAGAGGTCCCTTCACAGTCCCCAAGTCAAGAACAGACCACGGGAGGCGCACAGTACTACATAGAGCCATGGCTACATGGAACTCTATTTCACATCAGGTAACTGATGCAAGCAGTAGAATCACATTAGAAAAACAGATAAAAATACACCTTATGGAACAGTGGGGACTGTGAAGAGACACACACAGGTTCAGACACACATACACATGATAAGACACGCACTCTACACACACATACACATGGATTTTGTATTGTAGATATGTGGTAGTAGAGCAGTGGCCTGAGGGAACACACTTCATGTGTTGTGGAAAGTGTTATGAAATGTAATGTCATGCAATATTTTAAATTGTATATAACTAATGTTGCTGGACCCCAGGAGCTGCCTTGGCAGCAGCTACTGTAATGGGGATCCTTAATAAATACAAATACAAATACAAAAACGGCATCCCTTTTATAAAATGCGCTATGCTGATTGAGCTATGCTGCTGAACCTGATTCAGCAGTGTCTTGCTTGGCAACTTCTTTCAACACTATCACTTTTCTCAAGAGCCCTTCGGAGGAGCAGAGCAAACATGACCTCGCCCTCTAGTGTCTGTGGAATGTACGTCATATAGGGTGTCTCAGGTAAATAACAGCACAGGAAGTAATAGTGTTCATGCTTGCATAGCAGCATCTGGTGTTGACCCTCTTTATCTTATAAGTGTGAGGAATTTCTGATGCAAATGCTACTGACGTTTGAGTTATTTTACAGGCAGCAACACGTACCTGTGCACTCCTAAACATTGTGAATAAGGGAGGAAAACACATGCACACAGATGCACATACCCAGGGTGAGTCAGACAAAGATCATCTGAACCACCCCCAGCACCCATTGCGTGTGGAGTCATGTGTCTGCTGGTTGAATTGATCTATGCTAAAGTTCACAGTAACCTTATGGAGAATATAAGCACCAAGTAATCACATCACCTGGAATCAATAGGATTCCTCCTACACTATATGGCAGGCCAATCTGCTTTACAATACGCCCTCCCTAAGTCTGCCCTAGTTTTCTGTGTCCCAGTCTTGTTTCAGTGTGTCTCATTTATGTATCATAGCCTATTTCACACATCCCACACGAACAACTTCCTGACATGTGACCTATTTTCAGTACATTTCTATACACACAGTACCAAACATAAAGCAGATACAGCGAACAAAGGCCCAATGACGCCAAAGCAGGAAGACGTGTATGAATCCTATTATATACAATATAATCCTATTTCTCCACCAGAGTGGAGACTAATTGGAGCAAACTTACAAGACACCTCGCTACTGTTTATAGGACAAAGTCTGAACACTGTCTTAAGATAAACACTGAGTGGACTCATTTACTCTGTGTGTGTGCGTGTGCACGCACGTGTGTAATCAGAAAAGGTAATGCTCACTCAATCGTCACAGTAGGTCTTGCATGGTCTTGTGTTATAATTGTTTCATCCGACACCTCTACCAGCCAACTCTGGCTCTAGTAGCAGCAGTCAATAAATATGATTAGGCTTTGATATGAAAGTGTTGAGATGGAGTGCTTTTGTTCGCTCTACCTCTTTCATAAATTATTTGAAATTTGTTTTCCAGCAATGATAGTGTTTATGCTACCTATGAAGTGACAGAAGAGAGACTTCAATTCTGCTCAAACTCGGACAGAGGTAACCTCCAGGCTGGCCTGCGTAGCCACAGGTCGAAAGTCGGATGTTAATTACCTCAGATGAGGCAGCTCAGGAGTTGAAGCAGGACTGTATTGTAAAGCAGAGGCCTGCCATATAGTGTAGGTGGAGGCCTATTCTTTGCAGGTGATGTGATTACTCAGTGCTTATATTCTCCGTAAGGTTACTGTGACCTTTAGCATAGATCAATTCACCCAGCAGACACATGACTCCAGACGCAATGGGTGCTCCGCTCCACATCCTCCCTCCCTCCCTCCACACACCCACCCTACTGGGGGAATTCAGATGCATTACTGACGGGTGGCCAGCTCTAGGAAGAGCCTTGGTGGTTCCAAACTTCTTCCATTTAAGAATGATGGAGGCCACTGTGTTCTTGGGGACCTTCAATGTTGCAGACATTTTTTGGTATCCTTTCCCAGATCTGTGCCTCGACACAATCCTGTCTTGGAGCTCTACGGACAATTCCTTTGACCTCATGGCTTGGTTTTTGCTCTGACATGCAATGTCAACTGTGGGACCTTATATAGACAGGTGTGTGCCTNTGTGTGTGTGTGTGTGTATAAAATCAGGAAGGTAATGCTCACTCATTCGTTGCAGTAGGTCTTGCCTGCATGGTCTTGTTCAGTAATTTTCTCATCCAACACCTTTACCAGCCAACTCTGGCTCTAGAAATATGATCAGGCTTATGTTGAGATTTCCTTTCCCCCATCTTTTTCTTAAAGGATTTGAAGTGTGTTTGCCAGCAATGATACTGTTAGTATTGCTTATGAAATGACAGAGGAGAGACTTTCAATTCTGCTCAAACTCAGACAAAGACAGATGTCACCTTCAGGCTGGCCTGCCATAGCCCCAGGTCAAAGGTCAAATGTTAATAACCTCAGATGAGGCAGCTCAGGAGTTAAAGCAGCACTGTATTGTAAAGCAGATTGGCCTGGGAGTGACAAAGAAGGGTCTTGCTTGTTAAAATTGACAAAGTTGGGGGAAGGAAAGCACATGTGAGAGACACAGCGAGATCAGAGAGAAAAAGAGTGAGAGAGAGCATTATGTACATAGCTATGATAACATAATTTCACAGTCATTTCAGTGCATGAAACCCATATCTGAATGCGTCATAAGGAGGATAAATAGGGGGAAATTCACAGTACCACCGTCTGCCTACGTAGGCTACTAGCTTCTTAATCTCCTGGGAAGTTTCTGTAAACTCCATGTTTAGTTTAATACAGAGACCTCTTTCATCACATCAAGATAATGATAGTGGCACACAGACATGCCAAAACATCCACACCCTCCTCACAGGAGTGTCAACACTATTACTCTGACCTGTATTCATTTGCTTGGCAGATACACTTATCTCTGGAGTCAAACATCTGTCTTTTAACCTTTACCTATGACAGGTAGCTCACTCACAATCTGCTATTTTCATCAGTTTATTACACATGGTGCTATCTGCTGCTAATATGTTACAGTGTGTTAGGGGGTGTTCAGACCTTTTGGTTCAGCATTAAGCTATTGGAGGACTGCCTGAAAACACTGTGACTGAGCAATCTGAGGGGTTCATATAGAAATGTACAGTGCATTCGGAAAGTATTCAGACGCCTTGACTTTTCCCCCCCAAAATTACGTTACAGCCTTATTCTAAAATGTATTCAATAAAAAATGTTCCACATCAATCTACACACAATACCCCATAATGACAAAGTGAAAACAGGTTTTTTGAAATTTTGGCAAATGTATTAAGTATAAAAAAACTGAAATACCTTATATAGGTAAGTATTCAGACACTTTGCTATGAGACTCGAAATTGAACTCAGGGGCATCCTGTTTCCATTGATCATCATTGAGATGTTTCTACAAATTGATTGGAGTCTACCTGTGGTAAATTCAGTAGATTGGACATGATTTGGAAAGGCACACACCTGTCTATATAAGGTCCAACAGTTGACAGTGCATGTCAGAGCAAAAACCAAGCCATGAGGTCGATGGAATTGTCGGTAGAGCTCCGAGACAGGATTATGTCGAGGCACAGATCTGGGGAAGGGTACCAAAACATTTCTGCAGCATTGAAGGTCCCCAAGAACACAGTGGCCTCCATCATTCTTAAATGGAAGAAGTTTGGAACCACCAAGACTCTTCCTAGAGCTGGCCGCCCGGCCAAACAGAGCAATTGGGGGAGAAGGGCCTTCGTCAGGGAGGTGACCAAGAACCCGATGGTCACTCTGACAGAGCTCCAGAGTTCCTCCAGAAGGACAACAATCTCTGCAGCACTCCACCAACCAGGCCTTTATGGTAGACTGGCCAGATGGAAGCCACTCCTTAGTAAAAGGCACGACAGCCTGCTTAGAGTTTGCCAAAAGGTGCCTAAAGGACTCTCAGCCCATAAACAAGATTCTCTGGTCTGATGAAACCAAGATTTAACTCTTTGGCCTGAATGCCAAGTGTCATATCTGGAGGAAACCTGGCACCATCCCTACTGTGAAGCATGGTGAGGGCAGCATCATGCTGTGTGGATGTTTTTCAGCGGCAAGGACTAGGAGGATATAAATCAGTCATACTCCAGCTATGCAGATTTAGGAACTTCATCTAAACAGGAAAGTCTAAATCTATATAAACAATGTTGTCAAGGGCTTAATGGGATGACAGAAGAGAGACAAACACAGTGCCTCTCGCCCCCAGCCTCCACTGTAGTCAGACAAACACTGTTTGTTGGTATCATTAAACAACAGGTGGGTTAGATGCTAAATACCAAAGGTCTGAAGGATGGCCTGCTGATTCAGCTGTATATGAATCGGCCCAGATTGATTAGCAGCATGCTAGTTGTGGCCCAGAAATACCTTCCCTATTTTTACACAATTGCATGCGCACAGAGTGCGTCAGAGAGCTGACACTGACAGTAAAAAACACTGATTGACACCCTCACCCCAACTGTGCTTTGACAAGCTGCTCAACTGCCAACACCAGCCTTCCATCGGACCTGTCTCCATTTGCAAACAAGGCTCTGTTAGTTAGAGCTGAGCATCACCCACATTAAGAGGCACCCCACTGATAAGTGCTGTGGACAGACAGGAAACGCATCACAGAGTTCAGAGTTGTGCACCACTGTGGTATCACTAATGAGCAGACTCAACATGGGGTTCTATGGGCTTGACACTTAACAACATCCCTGATTATCTCTGAGGCTGAGCAGCCATGACGCCATGCATAGACACAGGCCTGCCTGCCTGTCTGTCAGTTAGCATGGAAGAGCAACTGAGACCGTCAGTCAGAGTACTCATGGGAGGATTACTGTGGACATAGTCAGCTGTTACAGAGCTGAGTGAGGAGAAGGGAAGTCAATGATATGAGTTCTACACTCTCCCAAACAAAGATGAATCCATTGCTCTGTTGACTTTCTGAGAGACTTCAAAAGAGAATCAATACACATTTTCCCTCAATACACATTTCAATTGATGATGTGGTTGGTGACACTTTGCGTCTTGAAAGTCCTTTAACTTGAAAACTTGACTGCTGACATACAACATATTTTGGGACTGTATCAACAACGGACTAATGAAAAAAATACTAAAGGAAAGTTTTGAGTGAATTTTCCCTTAAATATGAAGTCTAATGTGGGGTGGCCCTCATGTCATTGCTGCTGTACTAAGTATGCTGTTCTTCCTGGACAATGAGCTCTATCCTGTAGGGAGAGTAATTTTCAAAAAAGCTTAAAGATGGCGCTGACAGAGAGGGCTGCCTCGCTTCTAGTTTTTAGGAAACTTTGCAGTATTTAGCTTTTTTATATATTATTTCTAACATTTTTAGCCCAGAAAATGTTATGTGTTATTGCATACAGCCGGGAAGAACTATTGAATATCAGAGTGGCGGTACCTCACCAGCACTACCAGCATTACGACCAGGAATATGACTTTCCTGAAGCAGATCCTTTGTTCGCACCACCCAGGGCAATTTAACTGATTCCAGAGACTGGCCCAAAACAACACCGGTGAATGAGAGGTACTCGGAGCAGTCTTCTAGCCCGATTATGGAGGTGCGCAAACCACCCACCGCTTCCGAGTATATTACTCACTGTTCAGTCCCTAGATAATAAAGTTGATAAGCTCAGGGCAGGGGTTTCTTTCCAGAGAGACATCAGGGATTGTAAGAATACTCTGTTTTACGGAAACATGGCTCTCTCGGGATATACTGTCGGAGTCTGTCCAGCGATCTGGATTTTCAGTTCATCGCGCCGAGAGGAATAAACGTCTCTCTGGGAAGAAGAAGGGCGGGGGTGTATGTTTCATGATTAACGACTCATGGTGATAACATACAGGAACTCAAGTACTTTTGTTCATCTGACCTAGAATACCTCACAATCAAATGCCGACCGTATTATCTCCCAAGAGAATTCTCTTAGATTATAGTCACAGCCATGTATGTCCCCCCTCAAGCCAATACCACGACGGCCCTCAAGGAACTTCACTGGGCTTTATGCAAACTGGAAACCATATATCCTGAGGCTGCATTTATTATAGCTGAGGATTTTAACAAAGCAAATTTGAGAAAAAGGATGCCTAAATTCTATCAGCATATTGACTGTAGTACTCGCGCTGCTAAAACACTCAACCACGCTGGTCTGACCAATCGGAATCCACGCTTCAGTGGAGACAGTGACTGAGTTTATCAGGAAGTGTATAGGAGATGTTGTAACCACTGTGACTATTAAAACCTAGTCTAACCAGAAACCGTGGACAGATGGCAGCATTTGCGCAAAACCGCTTTTAACCATGGCAAGGTGACTAGGAATATTGCAGATTGCAAATAGAGTAGTCATTCCCTCCGCAAGGCAATCAAACAGGTAAAACGTCAGTATAGAGACAAAGTGGAGTCGCAATTCAACAGCTCAGACACGAGACGTACGTGGCAGGGTCTACAGACAATCACGGACTACAAAAGGAAAACCAGCCACGCGGACACCGACATCTTGCTTCCGGACAAGCTAAACACCTTCTTTGTCCCTTTGAGGATAACACAGTGCCACTGACGCAGCCCGCTATCAAGGACTGTGGGCTCTCCTTCTCCGTGGCCGAGGTGAGTAAGACATTTCAACTTGTTAACCCTTGCAGGGCTGCCGGCCCAGACGGCATCCCTAGCTGCTTCCTGGCTGGTGTGTTTACGGACATATTTACATCTGGCTGGTGTGTTTACGGACATATTCAATCTCTCCCTATCGCAGTCTGATGTCCCCACATGCTTCAAGATGTCAACCATTGTTCCTGTACCCAAGAATGCAACGATAACTGAATGAAATGACTATCGCCCCGTAGCACTCACTTTCGTCATCATGAAGTGCTTTGAGAGGCTAGTCAAGGATCATATCACCTCTACCTTACCTGTCACCCTAGACTCGCTTCAATTTGCTTACCGCCCCAAAAGGTCCACAGACGATGCAATTGCCATCACACTGCACACTGCCTTATCCCATCTGGACAAGAGGAATACCTACAGTATGTAAGAATGCTGTTCATTGACTATAGCTCAGCATTCAACACCATAGTACCCTCCAAGCTTATCATTAAGCTTGAGGCCCTGGGTCTGAACCCCACCCTGTGCAATTGGACGAGCTGCATCAAACACTCAAACTGGACAGTTTTATCTCAATCTCTTCATTCAAAGACTCAATCATGGACACTCTTACTGACAGTTGTGGCTGCTTTGTGTGATGTATTGTTGTCTCTACCTTCTTGACCTTTGTGCTGTTGACTGTGCCCAAAAATATTTGTACCATGTTTTGTGCTGCTACCATGTTGTTGTTATGTTGTGTTGCTACCATTCTGTGTTGTCATGTGTTGCTGCCTTGCTATGTGGTTGTCTTAGGTCTCTCTTTATGTAGTGTTGTGTTGTCTCTCTTGTTGTGATGTGTGTTTTGTCCTATATTTACAGTTGAAGTCGGAAGTTTACATACACCTCAGCCAAATACGTAAAAACCTAAAAACCTTGAACATGCCTATATATAGACAAGGACCTGTCCTCCAGCAGCTTTGGAGCCTGTGATTTGTGTGAGGGTCCAACGAGAATTTTTTGTGAATCCTCCTACAACGAAAATAGCATCAGAGGGCCAAAGGTCACTTGGCAGGGGATTCCAAAATAATAAATGTTCCCCTTCTGTCTGGCTTCCATCACAGGTGAGTGAAAATATGCAACATTATGTCAGTCCTGTGCAATGTTTCCACAATGTCTGTGTTGTTGGTCCATGTCCCACTGTTAACTTAGAATTCATGCGTGCTCTATCTCCCTCCTTTCATCACATAAATACACAGACAAAGACACAGATACACACATATACACTCCACGTTGCCATCAGTAAAGCATGAATTATTTGACCAGCCAACTAAACAGCACAGCCAATCCAGAAGCATCTACAAATCAGCTGAGCATTGAACATGTAAATACTTCCAACTCCGAACATGAGGGAACCATCTCTCTCTCACAGTGATTTGCTCACTACTGCATGTCAAATGATTTCAGCTGAAATGTGACTGACAGCTGTCACTATGGTGTCCGATCATACAGTATCTCACAGACACATAAGCCAGTCCTATAGTTTTCAGAGTGCAGACACATGCAGTGGTGTAAAGTACTTAAGTAAAATGACTTGAAAGAACTACTTAAGTAGTTTTTTGTGGCATCTGTACTTTATTTTACTATTTATATTTTTGACAAATTTTTGTTTTACTCCACTACATTCCTAAATAAATTAATATATGTTTTACTCCATACATTTTCTATGACACCCAAAAGTACTTGTTACATTTTGAATGCTTAGCAGGACGGGACAATGGTCCAATCCATGCACTTATCAAGAGAACATCCCTGGTCATCCGTACAACCTCTGATCTGGCGGACTCACTAAACACAAATGCGTGTTGGAGTGTTGGAGTGCGCCTCTGGCTATCCGTAAATTTAAAAAACAAGAAAATCGTGCTACAAGATTGCTTAATATAGGGAAATATTTGTTACTTTTACTTTTGATACTTAAGTATATTTCAAACCAAATACTTTTAGACTTTAACTCAAGTGGTATTTTACTGGGTGACTTTCACTTTTACTTGAGTCATTTTCTATTAAGGTATCTTTACTTTTACTCAAGTTTGACAATGGGTACTTTTTCAGCTACTGGACACGTGGCAGGAGACAGTGTGAGGCTGGAACACTTTTTACTACTGTATGTCCTGGGGCTAGAAGAAGGAAGATGAGGGAAAGGAGAGCAGAGTCTTACCTGTACGGAGTTTGAATATGGCCCTCTTTCCTCCACCGGCGGGAACACCTGCCGTCCCCCTCCCCTGAAGAAGCGAAAGAGGGCAATAAGAACCCCCTGCAGCATACTGCCTACCTGTGTTTCTATAGCGCCCTCCTCTCCCTCTTTATCTCTTTCTTTATCTCTATGTTTCGTTTTCTATTTGTCTCTCTCTGTCTTTCAGCCACTAACCCTACGTCTCTATCAGTCTCCTTGGCTCTCTTCCTCTAATACTCTCCTGGTTGTCAGTGGAGACAGAGTCTCAGTACATAAACAAGCCTACCCATATCTACACATGCTCCAGGCTTCTCACTCTCTCTTTTCCCTCTCTCTTTCTCTCTCTCTCAAGGCTCTCTTCAAATCTCCTCCTCCCTAACTCTCTCTCTACTCTGCCCTGCCCCCCTTCTCTCTGGTCCTCTGTAGCTCAATTGGTAAATTATGGATCTTGCAATGCCAGGATAGTGGGTATGATTCCCGGGACCACCCACACGTAAAAATGTTGGCATTCATATCTGTAAGTTTCTTTGGATAAAAGTGTCTGGTAAAAGGAATATATATTACAATACTGTGTGTGGTTATTATGTTGTGTGTGCCTGTGTGTACATGTGCATGTGTGCGTGTGTGTGCATGTGTGTGGTTTGGGCAATCCAGTATCTGCACACTGGTATGGAAACTGAGTGTCTGTGAATATCTCTAATGCCATCTCCACCTGCTCCAGAAAAACTGCAGGGCTCCAAAAACAGATAGAGAAGCAAACACTAAATGCCTAGTCTCTCTCTCACTCTCACACTCACACTCACACTCACAGGGATATCGATCTAAGTGCCAACGAGTGAGAGATATTGTTTCAGCCCAGGGTCAGAGAGGCTGGCTCAGTGGGGGTGGGTGTTCCCTTTTTGCAAGCTCCGGTAACACAAGGCTTCATGGAGCAACATTCTATCACATGCACAAGCCTATCAACATATAATAGCACTGTCAGGTTGGTCTGTAGTGTACCGTACATAGCCTATGGTCATATTTATTTTGGTCATATTTATTTTTTCTGTTTTAGTTTTAATTAAATTAAGGGATTTATATTTGTATTACATTCTAATAATCCAGGAGGATGTTGTGACATTAATGTGACATGAATAATGGTGTTTGGTCCCGTGTAAACATCCCGTTGAAGAGTCATCTTTATTGACACAAAATCCATTTGACTCAGTCATATTAGCAACTAAACAGCCATGAAGTGATAGCATATGACTTTCCAGTTAAAAGGTTTTGTTATTGATAGGCTAAAGCTGAACACAGAACATCGGGGGAATAATATGCAACGCAATCTCCTTTGTATGATAATGAGAGCAAAGAACCAAGACCCTGATATCAGAACAGGCCTGTCCCCTGTCAAGAGTTCAAAGCTGCTGCATCTACTAAAAAGCACAGCAAAGAAAACAACCATAAATACATCAGCATGTGCATTTAGCATCATTGTGAAATAAGACACAGATAATAAGACAAAGGAAACTTCATAGGCTTGTGTGATTCTATTAGTTGTGAATAAAATAAACACAATCTCTCACAATCTCTCAAGCATAAAAACCGAATTATATCTGAATGATTTTTTAAATCGTGTACATAATTATACTTAATCAATTACCTCTGAATGAGAGCTGACTGGCAGAGAGTTAATAAAAAGATTCACTTGAGCATGTAATAGGCAATTTATTGACATGGCCAAACATGAGTTATACAAATGGTACAAATTATTATAAAAACTAGGAAAACTATTTTTTTTAAATGTTAAGACCTCAGTCCATTTTTTCCTTCATAAAGCCTTTAAAGATTCATGACACCAGAACACCACCGGGAAGATATTCCCTCTTTGGTTTCTAATCTAGTTCCATGATGGACCACTGAAAAGTTTTTCTAAAACATTTTGTACCAGTAATTGGCATGCAAGTCTTCTCATTGCGAGAGCACCACTTCCATTAAATATAGACAAATTATTCAGTCTATGTCAGAAGGTAATTAAATGACAGACCAGTCAGCATGTCACGACTTCCACCGAAGGTGGCTCCTCTTCCTGTTCGGGCGGCGCTCGGCGGTCGTCGTCACCGGTCTACTAGCTGCCACCGATTCCCTTTTCTTTTTCTGTTGGTTATGTCTGTATTGGTTTCACCTGTTTCTTGTTTGAGGGTTGTTTCAGGGCTATTTAAGCCTTCTATGCCCGCCTGCTTTTGTGCGGGCTTGTTCTCTGTTCTGTTTGTGGATGGTTGTGTTTTTGTTATTTTTTGGACTGTTTGGTGTCATGTTTGTGTCGGTCATTATTTTGCCTGTTGTTTTTGGCGTGACCATTACTTATTTTCCCTAAACCTCTGCTCTCTGCGCCTGACTCCGCACCCACCACTCCTAGCTACGTGACAGAAGCCCGCACCATAGCATGGAGTCAGCAGGAGCAGCTGCAACCCCTCTCCCATCTATGGAGGAGCGTGTCCTCCATCACACGGCCATCCTCAACCGAATCGGGTCAGCGATGGACCAGATGATGGAGAGAATGGACCGATGGGAGAGGAGTGGTCTCCCTACCTCGCCTCCAGCTCCTCCTCTGCCTGCTCAACCTATTCCTCCGGCGGCGTCCGGATCCAGCGCTCTTCGTCTTGCGCCCCCAAGGGAGTATGATGGAACGGCGGCTGGGTGCAAGGGATTTTTGCTCCAGCTAGAGCTGTACCTGGCTACCGTTCACCCGACTCCCTCTGGTGAGGAGAGAGTGAGTGTCCTCGTCTCCTGTCTTACGGGCAGAGCCCTGGAGTGGGCAAACGCGGTGTGGAATAGTCCAGACTCCGCAAGGGACCACTACCCAGAGTTGTTCCACCTTCGGCAGGAGAAGAGGAGCGCGCAGGACTTTGCGCTGGAGTTTCGGACCTTGGCCGCTGGAGCGGGGTGGAGCGACAGGGCCCTGATGGACCACTAACGGTGTAGCCTCCGGGAGGACGTCCACAGGGAGCTAGCTTGTCGGCACGCCACCCTCACCCTCTACGAGCTCATAGACATGTCGATCCGACTGGACAACCTGCTAGCTGCCCGCGGGCGTCCAGAACGGGTCCTGTTAGTTCCACCTCCCGGCCCTCCCGCTCCAATACCTATGGAGTTAGGGGGTCCACATCGAGGGGAACCAGAGGAGGAGGCTCCTCCTGCACCAGTTGTGGTTTGAGAGGACACACTGCCGATCGGTGCTGGAGGAGCACGTCTGGGAGACGAGAGGGCAGGCAGAGCACATCTCGGTCACCCCAGGTGAGTCAGCACCAGACTCACCCAGAGCTCCCTGTTTGTCACATGTTTTTACTAATCTCTTTCCCTGAGTTTTCTCCCTCTCTCCAGCATAAGGCGCTAGTCGATTCAGGCGCAACTGGGAACTTTATGGATCGCGGACTCGCTCTTAGGTTAGGGATTCCGCTGGTGCCGATAGATCAACCCTTCCCCGTGCACTCCCTAGATAGCCGACCGTTAGGGTCAGGGCTGGTCAGGGAGGCCACGGTTCCACTGGACATGGTAACGCAGGGGGATCATGGGGAGCGGATTAGTCTCTTCCTTATTGATTCACCTGCTTTTCCAGTGGTGCTGGGGATTCCATGGCTGGCTAGTCACAATCCTAGGATTTCATGGAAACAGGGGGCTCTCCAGGGGTGGTCAGAGAAGTGTTCAGGTAGGTGTATAGGAGTTTCCATCGGTGCCACGACGGTGGAGAGTCCAGACCAGGTTTCCACTGTGCGCATTCCCTCAGAATATGCCGATTTGGCTATCGCCTTCTGTAAGAAGAGGGCGACCCAATTACCACCTCATCAACGAGGGGATTGCGCGATAAACCTCCAGGTAAACGCAGCACTTCCCAGGAGTCACGTGTACCCGTTGTCAGAGGAGGAGACAGTGGCTATGGAGACATATGTCGCTGAATCTCTGGGACAGGTGTACATTCGGCCCTCCACGTCACCCGTCTCTTCGAGTTTCTTTTTTGTGAAAAAGAAGAAGGAAGGTCTGCGCCCGTGCATTGATTATAGAGGTCTAAATTCCATCACAGTGGGGTTTAGTTACCCGCTACCTCTCATCGCTACGGCGGTAGAATAATTTCACGGAGCGCGCTTTTTCACAAACTGGACCTCAGGAGCGCATATAATTTGGTGCGTATCTGGGAGGGAGATGAGTGGAAGAGTGGAAGCCGTCTTTCAATCCTTCGTAGACGAGATTTTCAGGGACCTGCACGGGCAGGGTGTGGTGGTATACATCGATGATATCCTGACCTATTCCGCCACACGCGCCGCGCATGTGTCTCTGGTGCGCAAGGTACTTGGGCGACTGCTGGAGCATGACCTGTACGTCAAGGCTGAGAAATGTGTGTTCTCCAAACAAGCCGTTTCCTTCCTGGGTTATCGCATTTCCACCTCTGGGGGGGTGATGGAGTGTGACCGAGTTACAGCCGTGCGTAATTGGCCGACTCCAACCACGGTAAAGGAGGTGCAGCGGTTTTTAGGGTTTGCCAATTACTACCGGAGGTTTATCCGGGGTTTTGGCTAGGTGGCGGCTCCCATTACCTCACTGCTGAAGGGGGGGCCGGCACGTTTACGGTGGTCAGCGGAGGCGGACAGAGCTTTTAGTCATCTGAAGGCGTTGTTTACCGACGCCCCCGTGTTTGCTCATCCGGACCCCTCTTTGGCGTTCATAGTGGAGGTGGACGCGTCCGAGGCTGGGGTTGGAGCCGGGCTATCACAGCGCTCGGGCACGCCACCGAAGCTCCGCCCCTGCGCTTTCTTTTCGAAGAAGCTCGGTCCGGCGGAGCGAAACTATGACGTGGGGGTCCTGGAGTTGTTAGCTGTGGTAAAAGCTCTGAAGGTGTGGAGACATTGGCTTGAGGGGGCCAAGCACCCTTTCCTCATCTGGACTGACCACCGTAATCTGGAGTATGTCAGGCAAGGTGGGCCATGTTTTTCACCAGATTTAGGTTCACCATCTCCTATAGACCAGGTTCCCTTAACACTAAGGCCTACGCGCTGTCCCGTCTCTATGACACTGAGGAGCGGTACATCGATCCTACTCCCATCCTTCCAGCTTCATGTCTGGTGGCACCGGTGGTATGGGAGGTGGACACGGACATCGAGCGGGCGTTACGGTTGGAACCTGCACAGTGTCCAGCGGGTCTTCAGTACGTGCCGCTTGGTGTTCGTGACCAATTGATTCGGTGGGCCCATACGCTACCCTCTTCGGGTCATCCGGGTATTGAGAGGACAGTGCGGGGTCTTCGGGGGAAGTACTGGTGGCCCACTTTAACTAAGGACGTGAGGTTTTATGTCTTCTCCTGTTCGGTGTGCGCTCAGAGTAAGGCTCCTAGACACCTGCCTAGAGGGAAGTTACAGCCCCTCCCCGTTCCACAATGGCCGTGGTCTCATCTGTCGTCTGTCACCGACCTTCCCCCGTCTCAGGGGAATACTACGATCCTGGTCGTTGTGGATCGGTTTTCGAAGTCCTGCCGTCTCCTCCCGTTGCCCGGTCTCCCTACTGCGGAGGCCCTGTTTACCCACGTCTTCCGGCACTACGGGGTGCCTACGGGGTGCCACTCCTCCACGAACATGTCGCCTTTCCAGTGCGTGTTGGGCTACCAGCCGGTCCTGGCACCGTGGCATCAGAGCCAGACCGAAACTCCCGCGGTGGAGGAGTGGGTGCAGCGCTCAAAGGAGACCTGGAGAGCCGTCCAGGAATCACTCAAACAAGCTGGTGGGCGGCAGAAGAGGAGCGCTGACCGCCACCGCAGTGAGGCCCCCATATTCGCACCGGGGGACCGGGTCTGGCTCTCGACCCGAAACCTGCCCCTCCGCCTGCCCTGCCGGAAGCTGGGGCCGCAGTGTGTGGGGCCATTTAAAGTCCTGAGGAGGATAAACGAGGTGTGTTATAGGTTACAGCTCCCTTCTTACTATCATATTAACCCCTCGTTTCATGTGTCTCTCCTCAGGCCGGTGGTAGCTGGTCCCCTGCAGGAAGGTGAGGTGCCGGAGGTCCCTCCGCCCCCTCTGGACATCGAGGGGTCCCCGGCGTACACAGTACGTTCCATTCTGGACTCTAGACACCGGGTGAGGGGCCTACAGTACCTCGTGGACTGGGAGGGGTACGGTCCAGAGGAGAGGTGCTGGGTACCGGTGGAGGACATCTTGGATCCATCACTGCTGAGGGATTTCCACCGCCTCCATCCGGATCGCCCTGCGCCCCGCCCTCCAGGTCGCCTTCGAGGCTGGTGTCGGCGCGTCAGGGGGGGGGTACTGTCACGAGGGGGTACTGGCTCCTCTTCCTGTTCGGGCGGCGCTCGGCGGTCGTCGTCACCGGTCTACTAGCTGCCACCGATTCCCTTTTCTTTTTCTGTTGGTTATGTCTGTATTGGTTTCACCTGTTTCTTGTTTGGGGTTGTTTCAGGGCTATTTAAGCCTTCTATGCCCGCCTGCTTTTGTGCGGGCTTGTTCTCTGTTCTGTTTGTGGATGGTTGTGTTTTTGTTATTTTTTGGACTGTTTGGTGTCATGTTTGGGTCGGTCATTATTTCGCCTGTTGTTTTTGGCGTGACCATTACTTACCGGAATAAATACGGTTTTCCCTAAACCTCTGCTCTCTGCGCCTGACTCCGCACCCACCACTCCTAGCTACGTGACACAGCAACATCTAAAGGTCTGCAAGATGGGAAGTGAGAAAAGCTGCTCTAAAATGTGAGATTCCATAATGAATGTAGAATTTTTGTGTCAAATATGCAGGTTCACATTTATTGTCACGAGTTTTGCCCTGGAGGCAGAACTGAGCGGTTTCCGCTCGATGGGCCAGCTGCAAAGTCAAAATTGGCTTTATTGTAAAAATGTATGAACCAAAATGATATTTTTGGTCTTAATTTAAGGTTAGGGTTAGGTATTACCTCCCTAACCTTACTACATTTGCACACACTGTATATAGATTTTTCTATTGTGTTATTGACTGGACGTTTGTTTATCCCATGTGTCACGATCGTCGTAACGTGAAAGAGAAGAGGACCAAGGCGCAGCGTGAAGTGAATACATAATCTATTTATTTAAGCGACGTACTGAAGAACACTTAAACAAAACTACAAAACAACGAACGTGAAGCTATACAAAACAAATAAGTGCAGACACTGGCAACTTACACATAGACATAGACAACCACCCACAAATTACCTAATGACTATGGCTGCCTAAATATGGCTCCCAATCAGAGACAACGATAGACAGCTGTCTCTAATTGAGAACCAATCTAGGCAACCATAGACATACAATCCCCTAGACTAGACACTGCCCCATAAACATACAAAAAAACCTAGACAATACAAAACACATACATCCCTCATGTCACACCCTGACCTAACTAAAATAATAAAGAAAACAAAGATAACTAAGGCCAGGGCGTGACACCATGTGTAACTCTGTGTGGTTGTTTTTGTCACACTGCTTTGCTTTATCTTGGCCAGGTCGCAGTTGTAAATGAGATCTTGTTCTCAACTGGCCTACCTGGTTAAATAAAGGTGAAATAAAAAAATGACAGTTAGCAGTGTGGTTAAGGTTAGGGTTAAAAACCGGTTGTATGACTTTGTGGCTGTGCTAGCTAGTGATCACTCTGCAGAGCTGCCTCCAGTACATGAGTCATCTTAATAAATGCCAATCTGCGTCAAATATGAGCAGGTTATGGTAATGTGTGAAGCTTAATGGGGGTAGTGATGTAAGAACTGGGGGTGAATGGAGTGCATGGTTGTTACTAGGGTGACTGAGCCTCTTCAACAGCCCTGAGTTCCTAATGTAAAGCAATTACCCACACAGCCTCACAGCTAATGACAGACAGCTGAAAAATAAAAGGATATTAGAAAGCCCTTTTATTGAGCGAGAGGCACTTAGCCCCACAAGAGCACCAATAAAACTTTATGGGAGATTGAGAGTGGTGGGGGGTCTAATGTGCTGTAGCTACACACAACATGCCAGAAACCCAGTCCTAAACCCTTTATGTTACATCAAAATTACGATATAAACCTGAGAGAATTATAATGGGGTGGCAGGTAACCTAGTGGTTAGAGAGTTGGGCCAGTAACCGAAAGGTTGCTGGATCGAATCCCCGAGCTGACAAGGTAGAAATCTGTCGTTCTGCCCCTGAACAAGGCAGTTAACCAACTGTTCCCTGGTAGGTCGTCATTGTAAATAAGAATTTGTTCTTAACTGGCTTGCCAATAATAATAGAATGTGGGAAAACATTGAAATTGGGAACAGCAGGTGTGTGTGATCTGGTGTGTAAACCTAAGCTTTGTTTTTTATGAAAGGCAATGTGCTAGCATGTGCTAGCATGATGGTGAATGGAAGCAACGTTGTGAATGGAAGCAACGTTGTGTGGATGATTCATGTTGGTGCATGTTCTCATTTACCACAGGCACTTCATTTGCTTTAATAAACAATCAAAGTCTTGAACTGTTTTGATTTATGACAAAAATGGACTGTGATTGCCATTCAAATAGTCTAGACTCTAGATACAGCGGCAGTGTGAAGAGACTACCTACTACAGTGTTTTAGGCGAGCCATTTTTGCAAACATATCCATATCAAAGGCTACAATAAACAATTTACCGTCAGAGATCTAGGGTGTAGAAATAATCTACTTCTCTACCTCTTCAGACTTTTTTTTAATTTTGAAGGAGAAATGATCAAACACTGACAGGCCTTTTATTTCTATGCTTCTTCTACAGTAGAAGTGGATATATTACATCGGTAATGCTTTTGCTTTGATCAACCGACCAAGTCAAAGAGGATTTCTAATGGCCACAGCATCCTGACCTCAGACATAAAAGGAACGGTGGGATAATGATTTTAAGAAACACAAAGTAAACTTTGAATGATATACAATGATATCAACATTTCTTTATCACAATCAGGTACTCAGATAATGATGTATAATCAGCATATTCTGTTGTACTTCAGACACAACCACCCAGCAACCCAGCGCATCAATATTTATACACTTACATCTCTGCTGTTGTCGATGGCTGGAACTGCTGACTACGGCACAAGAAGGAGTTTCCACATGCCTGGCCCATCGCTGTCACCTGTCAGTCACAGTCCCTAACAGCTGGAACAGGGCCCCGTCTTCACAGCTCTAACCCCAGTCCACCCTCTCAGTACAGCGGAATGCTGTTATGGGGTCTATCTTAGCAGCAGCATCTCTGCAGCTCGTGGAGAGGAGATGGGTCGTTCCACAAAAAGAGTGGCATTTGCATCCCTTTGATATTTTAAGTAGAAATTGTGCACCAATATGTAGTGTTTATAGCTTGGTATATGAAATGAAAGGCCTTTTAAAGATGTACTCTCTAACTTTTGTATAATTTCAGCCAGTAGTTTTGAAAGTGGTGCTCATAGCCAAAAGTGGTCCTTGTTATTTTYTGTACTACGTCGTTCATTTCGTGTGATATGTTACAAATTTTGCAATTTGCATGAAATCATATGTATTTTGCAATTTTGTGTGATATGGTACAATAATTTGTGCAATATGTTACAAATGTGTTATGCTTATGATCCCTGAGTGCATCTTTAATATAGACAACATGAAGAATTCAATAAATCAAATGTTTTTATATGAATAAAAGTCAGCTTTTTGACAGGTCGTTCTCTGACATCTAGGAAGATTTTAACCAACTTAACACCAACATTCCTCCCAAGTTTTCACCATCATTGTAAAGCCCTAGTTATTTTCTTGCTTTGATAAAGTAATTTCAGAAGATAAAATAAATAATTATGTGATTAGTGATTCATTTACGTCTGTCCTTCATTTCAACCCTGCTACGTGAACTGAACTCTCATTTTAATATGGTGAAACTATTCCTTTAAACTTGTTTTAATTACTTTTAAGAAACATTGAACATATAATAGTCAAATCATAGAGTAAAGTCAGGTGAGCTGGTTCTGCACTTTTTGGCCCTTTTCTGGTGTTTTGTGGTGGAAAACCAAGTGGGTTGTCCATAAAACTTCAACCCTGTTACCCAAAGATAGATAGGCTACACATTCTTTTGAAATATTTTAGTTGATGTTGTGAATATTGCATTCAACTGCCACTCCCTGTTGCACACAACAAGCTTCCATTCCCCCTGTCACAAGGGGATTTCTGGCTTTTTTTTATATGAAATCATCAACCCTGTTACGGTCAACTCTGTTACTTTATTAGATTTTTTTATGAAGATGAACATGTGCTCTTCACAACATAATGTTAAAATAAAACTTCTTTTTTTTAAAGTTACACTTCTCAAAAGCCACCGACTTGGTGGAACGACCCAGATTTAGATACAGAGAGAGAGAGAAACCTCTGGGGCTTTGACCAGCCCGGCACTGGATCGATGCTGAATCTGCAATAGCAACCAGATCAGTCTCCTTTCCCTGCCCTGGCTGCTCTAAGGGTGCTGTCTAGCTAGCCTTACAACTCCCATTCCTTTTCATGTTAAGGTACTGTTAAAGGATGAGCTAATGAAATTAATAAAAGTAATATAAACTGCACATCTTTGTGCTGTGGTCTTGAGTAGTGACAGCATAGAAATCCTACTCTCCAATCATTACTGACCACCACTGTTACCATAATGACATGAACAGAAAGCACTGTGTCTCATCTTAGATGGCTTTACGACCGCAGATCTCCAACATGGTCATTATGTCCCCATAAAAGGGAACCTCAAAGTCAACATAGCGTTTAGATTATATTTCTCATGTGCCTCTAATATTATTGTTACTACTTTTTAGAAAGGGAGTTTGTTGTTATAGTGTAGTTCTATACTGCCTCCCCTATTATTACCATAGCTGTGGGTTATAAATAGGTTCAACCAAATATTGACAGAGAAAATATATACTTTGAGGTTATTGATTTACAGTGAAAGCGCATTTCTTTCCAGAAAAGACCTGAAGACTTGAAAACATCTCTAGTAGTAGATGGGATGGGAAAGCAGGATCAGGTTATTTCCCCTTCAGCCTCAGATCAGGAATCTAGCCTGGAAGCTGCTGGCCACAGATCACCATCATGCTATGAAAATGAATAAATACAAAAAAAAGTGATGAGAAAAGCAGAAAGCAGAAAGCAGAAAAGTAGAAAAAAAGCAGGACATTTTATTTCACAAAAAGATAATTACCTGGAGCCTCATAAAAGTGGCCAGCCACTCGATCAGCTCGTTCTTTGATTCACAGCACAGGTACCTGAGAAGATTGGTAGTGGGCGAGGGTGAGTTAGAGAAGGGCTAGATCTTTACCATGATCCTCAGCAGAGCTTAAGTGCTCTAATTACTACTGTTTAACGATCTTCAGTTGCTACCCAAGATACTCACCATTGCTGTATGTCTCGTACTGCCTTCTCACACAGTACAGTCATCCCCCAGCTAGAACACAAGATCACAGAGACCATAAGAAAGGAGAGCAAGGGCATGATATGGACAGCTGATATGGACTCAAATGATTTGAAATGGGAGGTTGCTGGTTGAAGCCCCAAGTGGGACATTCAGYGATTCTCACCATGACGGTGGCTGTAACTTCCTCTTGATACCACAGTAGACCTTCAGAGCATGGACTGGACACTCCCTCTCAGGCTGAGAACTCTACAAGATGGGCAAACAAGGCTGTTGTTACACAAATACTGCATATACATTACAGGAGTCTCACACTGTCACAGAAACAACACACATCTCCTTCCATCCTCTCTTACCTTCACTTCTTTGTACAGCCTTAGAGACAAGCCACTGAGCACACAGAGGCGTCTGCTGAAGGTTCCCTTACCCCTTTGACCTTTCTCTTCACAGAACTTGATCAGGCCGTTTCGGGACACATCTACCCTGCCTGCTGTGAAAGGGTACATCCAACTCTCATTTACTTTGTATACATTTTCTACCATATCATTAACACATCTCCTTCCCCCTTTTCATTGGACTTTCTCTTCAGTTATCAATGCTTTAAAAAATATATATATATATGCAATTGTATATATGCAATTGTGTAAGTATATTTATGGTATGTACAGGTCATTCAAAACTCTATGTAGTAAAGTTGAACTTTGTAGTCAATCCAAAACTGACTATGTAGTCATTCAAAACTCATTCAAAATACTGTACCTATGTAGGTAAGAATGGCCTCCATGTAGCAGTTCTTCTTGACCACCAGATGACAGTCTTTACCCAGAGAGAAATAGATAGTCAGCGCTCGCTCCTGATAGTGCAATGGACGCTCTGTTGGGGGAACCAGAGAAGACACCATATATTTTACCACTAGTTTACAGTTGAGCACCAGCTTTCATTATAACAATTTAAGATATTTCACACATTACCAACAGCTGTCCAACTCCTCAAACATTTAAGAAGAGACTTTGCAACTATAACTGAGGTGTTCTAAACCATTACCTATCTCCTGGTTGTCGTCGACCAGGAAGCAGCTCCAGTAGTCCCCCTGCTGTGGAGGGATGTTCCTGCGTCTCAGGACCTTACATACCAGCTCCTCAGCACTCACTTCCTGGGAGATCTGAGAGAGGGGAGCAGGCAGGGGAGCTTATGATTATCTGGGCACAAACAAATTGCAGAAGAACACCCTGTACTGTAGCCTATGGATTCTAGTCAAAGGTGAAAGGTGAGAGTGCACATGGAGCTGACCTGAACCAGCAGCTCAGAGCCCTCCTCCTTCCTCTCCAGGTAAACCCCACAGATGGTGAGAGGTGATGGGCTTCCCTACAGAACAGTATGAAGAGAGAGACGCAGCAGGCCAACAGCCATCCTTAGTCCAGCAAATAGTAAGAGATAGATAGTATAGGTCAAGGAAGTCAGGATTTAATCATTTCAGTTGGGTGGCAAACAAATGCTGCAAGGGGTTCTGAAAATGTCATCATGCCATGGGTGTGTGCTCACCTCCTTTGTGTGTTCCTTCTGTGCTTTGATGACATGCGAGATCATGTCCAGCTGCCTCTGAAACTGCTCTGCATCCACCTGCCACACAGACAGACCATCTGATCATCCATCTGATCAGGCCATTTCATTTGTCTTCTTGTGACAACACAGTACATTTCTCTCTCTTTGTCTTCTATAAATCAGTGATGTCATCAGTGTGAGACAGACACACTCACATTGAAGATGTCCTGGTAGTTCTGGATGAGATCCTCTACCACCTGTCCTGCGCTGTTATCAGTGCCGTCCATCTGGAAGAGCGTGGGACCAAACACAATGGCCAGGTTGTGCATGTTCATCTGATTCTCATCTGCAAAGCACTGGACGCTTTGGGAACAAAATCGCCAGATTTGTACAACAGCGATGCATGTCTTGAACTTTCAAAGACAAATGAGTCAATTCCTTATATAGAAACTGTATAGAAACTGTTTTTATTCTACTTATATGTGAATAAAGGACAAATGTCCTGTGGGAAAGAGGACAATTTTTCCAGAATGGAGGTAAAGAAATAAAAAGAGAGGGGAGGACAGACAGACAGAGGTAGAGATTGAGGCTCACCAGTAGAGGTGGTTGATGACAGCCCCCAGAGTGGCTCTGTTGACTCGGGGGAGGCTGTGGAGGAGGGCCTGGTACTGGGACACTCTCTCACTCATCTCACTGATAGCTGGTGGACATAGAAGAAGAACACCTACATATTACAGCACAGCACACAACTCCCTATCATGGGGCTACCACTGAGTATATTTACATGCACACAAATAATTCTATATTAAACTGATTATGGCAGAAGACCGAGTATGAAATTTGTCATGTAAACACCTTACTCTGCTTATCTTAATCGGTGTACGGTCATAATCAAAGTAAGCATACGTTGATTAAAACACCTTGTTTTCTGAGCAATCTGTAGAATTATTAGGACATGTAAACAGCTTAATTGGCGTTCCAGTGGTTTATTTGATCTGCGTATATGCAAGCACTTGGTAGTGCAAACCTCCTCTTATGCACGAGTGAAGTGAGTTCAGAAAAACGTATAAATAGTTTTTACTTACAAACTTTATATGACTGAACTCAGAATCAAATAGCCTTTGCAAAAATACCACGGTCACTGTGGTAGAACGTTCATTTTAATTGACGATTTTCTGCATTTATCAAAAGTCCCATCAGAAGCCGGATTTCAGATGTAAACATTTTAAACAAACTATTATATTAACCTGACTTTCCACAATAATAACATTATTGTGTGCATGTAACCGTGCTCAATGATACGACTACCAAGACGAGCAGTGAGAAGCACTGGTGTGGTCATTGTGGTCCACCAGTATTAGAATGAGGGTAGGCCAGACTCACTAGTGGTGTGGAGCCATGGCAGAGAGGCCTGATGGCCATTGAAAACCCCCTCTCCCACTTCCCTGAGGAACCTCTTCAGGACGTTTGCCACGTCATCCACCTGGCGCTCCTCTTCACTCAGACGGACCTGCCGGGCATCATGGCGGAGAAAGAACAGCAGGGCGGCGATCTTGGAGTTCACACCACACCTCCGATAGATGCCCTCTGACTTCAAACCTGGAAAGGAAATCTCCCATAAAGAAACCCATCAACACTGAACCATTAACACAGACTTACAAATACACTGATAGTGAAATGAGTGAAGCTAGGAAGAGTTTATCTTTTGTTAGGTATCTGTCCCGACCGATGCCATGCTAGGTCCACCCACCATGCTGTGTGATGTAGCTCATGCAGCGGTCCACGATGACAGGGACGTCTGTGTCAGTGAGCTGCTGCTGGTCCAGGGAGCCGTCTCCTCTCCCTGAGCCCTGTTGGAGCCCACTCAGCCAGCCCTGGAAGTCAGGCCTCCTGTCCCCCTCCACACGCAGGCTTCTGCCTCCGTCCACCAGCACCACAGCACCAGCCTCCTGCTCCATGGCTAAAACAGGGACACAAAACAACATACAGTGTCATGACTCACACAATCAAACACTATCTACATCAGCATGTACGTCAACGTAGTAGCTGTTTTATTCTGTTGCAGCCAAAAAATATATCACTCTTACATCATTAGTACAACAATACACACTAAAAACTTAAACTTCACTGAACTTCTCCCTCTACAGTACATCCTAACACCTCCACTGTGGCAATTTCAGGAGTGACTCACAGAGCTCCTTTATTTTGCGCAGGTCGATGTTCTCCACTCGATCTGCTCCGTGGAGGAGTAGGAGCAGTCTGGAGCCCCCCAGGGAGAACCAGCCCAGGAGGGGGCTATGGTGGCTCTGGCCCTCAGTGTAGCGCAACCGGCCCACCCTCTCAAAGGGCCAGCACACCAGGTCCTCTGCTGCAGAGGGGACCAGCGCCTGACATACAATAAGATAAGGCAGTACGTAGCTATATACACTAGCAAAACTACTAATTACCAGTCTATCATGATACTCAATGAAATCTAGTTTTAAAGAGGTGGTTACCTTGGCGATGGCCTTGATCCACCCTTTCACTTTGTCAGAGGAGTCTTCTCCAAATAGATAGACTCTCCCAGAGTCATGGTACAGCTCAAAGGAATGGGCATAACTGAGCCAGGAAAGGTACAGTGTGGTAAGAAATATATATATCAACATTTTACTAAAGCCTACACTGATAGGGTTTTATAAATTCCCAATTATGCCTAAATGGTATAAATAACGGCATTTGCTACACCCTGGAAAAGTACATTTGATCTGCTCATGTCATTACTGATGGGGGTGAATGTGTTGCCTGTCTTACCCATGTTTCCCTGGGGGATTGACCAACAGACACAGGACATCACTCATCTTCAACCCGCCGCTCTGACTGGAGCTCTTCTCACTCTCATAGTAGCTGAAGTTACCTTGGTTCAGAGAGCACCATCGACGGCTAAAATCTAGAGAAAATCTATCAATTTAACTGATGGTAACTCTATTGGCATTAATTACACTTTCCTAAGAGGACTGTCCAAGTTGGTCATTATTTCACCTGACCAATAGACATTCAGATCTAAACAGGGTTGGGGAGTAACTGTAATCTGTTTACAAAAAACTGTAGCTGTAATCAGTTATATTACCAGCAAAAATATTTTAATCAGATTACAGATACTTTTGAAAAACTAGATGATTACTTCTTGGATTACTTTAAAATTCAGAATGGATGTTTGCTAAATAAAATTATGACACCTTTCTATTTTCTCAATGAAAAAGGCGCAAGTTTAAGTTCGTTCCACTAATAGTCAGACCACTATTATGACACCAAATGCGTTTGAAGGATCCTTTGTGTCTTCTTCTAATGCCTATTAAGGGAAAAGTAATCAGATCACGTTACTGAGTTTGGGTAACCCAAAAGTTATGTTACTGATTACAATATTGGATTGGTAACTAGTAACTGTAACAGATTACATTTAGAAAGTAACCTACCCAACCCTGGATTTAAAGCATGTCCAATCACCCACCTCCTTTTGCTTTGCACTCTGTTACTGGCCGTATTGAGGAAGCGGTCTTGAAGAGATAACCAGTGTGTGAGACGGGGAGAGCAGCCTCTAGGAGTGTGTGATCTCCAGCCCTAGACCCTGGCAGATCTAGAGAGGAAATACATAGAACTACTGATGTCTCCTATACTGAACAAAACACAGTACAAGTTGAATGTAAAGTTGGAGATGAGGGTTCTCTTTCATATAATTTATTGGAGCTTTTCTTTTTTTATGTGCAAGACAACACAAAACATGCCACCTGGTGGCAGAAAAGCCATACAGCATCCATAAACAACAATTGCATACAATAGGAGACAAAACAACACCCACAAACAATTGACAACAAAAACATGGAGCAATAATAATGATAGAGTTGATTCGGGACCTTTACGACACCAGCTACGTTGTGGTCAAGAGCTTCGGTTGCAAAAACGAAATAAAATCAATCAAATTTATTTATAAATCAAATGTATTTATAAAGCCCTTCTTACATCAGCTGATGTCACAAAGTGCTGTACAGAAACCCAGCCCAAAACCCCCAAAAAGCAAGCAATGCAGGTGTAGAAGCACGGTGGCTAGGAAAAACTCCATAGAAAGGCCAAAACCTAGGAAGAAACCTAGAGAGGAAGCAGGCTATGAGGGGTGGCCAGTCTTCTTCTGGCTGTGCCAGGTGGAGATTATAACAGAACATGGCCAAYATGAGGGGTGGCCAAAAATAGGTGCATTGTTCCAGACCTGTAAATGCACCCAGAAAAAAATATATAGAAATGGAGCAGAGGATTGATTGATGAGACTCCTACCTGTGTTGTGGTTGTGAGTTAAGAACTCCACCTGTAGTATCTGTCCATAGTGTTGGGCCACGGACACAGGGCTGGGCAGCTCTGGATCACCTGTATAACAGTTCACATCTGCTCCACAGAACACCAGAGACAGAGTCTCCAATACATCATCCGTCTGAACGGTACTGCACAGAGCCTGAGAGGTAGGCAAGGAGGAGGGAGAGGAAGAGAGAGAGGGAGAGAGAGATGAGAGACAGAGAAGAGAGAGAGAGAGAGAGAGAATCAGATAGCAGAAAACACATGTCTGAACTTTTGAGAGTATGGGATGGAGAGAGAGACAAAGAGAGAGAGAAATATATACAGTTGAAGTCGGAAGTTTACATACACTTAGGTTGGAGTCATTAAAACTTGTTTTTCAACCACTTCATACATTTCTTGTCAACAAACTATAGTTTTGGGAAGTCGGTTAGGACATCTACTTTGTGAATGACACAAGTAATTTTTCCAACAATTGTTTACAGACAGATTATTTCACTTATAATTCACTGTATCACAATTCCAGTGGGTCAGAAGTTTACATACAGTAATTTGACTGTGCCTTTAAACAGCTTGGAAAATTCCAGAAAATGATGTCATGGCTTTAGAAGCTTCTGATAGGCTAATTGACATAATTTGAGTCAATTGGAGGTGTACCTGTGGATGTATTTCAAGGCCTACCTTCAAACTCAGTGTCTATTTTCTTGACATCATGGGAAAATCAAAAGAAATCAGCCAAAACCTCAGAAAAAAAACTTGTAGATCTCCACAAGTCTGGTTCATCCTTGGGAGCAAATTCCAAACGCCTGAAGGTACCAAGTTCATCTGTACAAACAATAGTATGCAAGTATAAACACCATAGAACCATGCAGCCATCATACCACTCAGGAAGGAGACACGTTCTGTCTCCTAGAGATGAACGTACCTTGGTGCGAAAAGTGCAAATCAATTCCAGAACAACAGCAAAGGACCTTGTGAAGATGCTGGAGGAAACAGGTACAAAAGTATCTATATCCACAGTAAAACGAGTCTTATATCGACATAACCTGAAAGGCGGCTCAGCAAGGAAGAAGCCACTGCTCCAAAACCGCCATAAAAAAGCCAGACTACGGTTTGCAACTGCATATGGGAACAAAGATCGTACTTTTTGGAGAAATGTCCTCTGGTCTGATGAAACAAAAATAGAACTGTTTGGCAATAATGACAATCGTTATGTTTGGAGGAAAAAGGGAGAGGGCTGCAAGCCGAGGAACACCATCCCAACCGTGAAGCACGGGGGTGGCAGCATCATGTTGTGGGGGTGCTTTCTGCAGGAGGACTGGTGCACTTCACAAAATAGATGGCATCATGAGGAAGGACAATTATGTGGATATATTGAAGTAACATCTCAAGACATCAGTCAGGAAGTTAAAGCTTTGTCGCAAATGGGTCTTCCCCAAAAAATGGGGACAAATGGGGGGAACCCCCAAGCATACTTCCAAAGTTGTGGCAAAATGGCTTAAGGACAACAAAGTCAAGGTATTGGAGTGGCCATCACAAAGCCCTGACCTCAATCCCATAGAAAAATTGTGGGCAGAACTGAAAAAGCGTGTGCGAGCAAGGAGGCCTACAAACCTGACTCAGTTACACCAGCTGTGTCGAGAGGAATGGGCCAAAATTAACCCAACTTATTGTGGGAAGCTTGTGGAAGGCTACCCGAATCATTTGACCCAAGTTAAACAATTTAAAGGAAATGCTACCAAATACTAATTGAGTGTATATAAACTTCTGACCCACTGGGAATGTGATGAAATAAATAAATGCTGAAATAAATAATTCTCTTTACTATTACTCTGACATTTCACATTCTTAAAATAAAGTAGTGGTCAGAAACCTGGCCGGGTGGTGCCAGAATAACAACCTATCCCTCAACGTAACCAAGACTAAGGAGATTATTGTGGACTACAGAAAAAGGTGGACCGAGCACATCACCATTCTCATCGACGGGGCTGTAGTGGATGGAGCAGGTTGAGAGCTTCAAGTTCCTTGTTGTCCACATCAACAACAAACTAGAATGGTCCAAACACACCAAGACAGTCGTGAAGAGGGCACGACAAAGCCTATTCCCCCTCAGGAAACTAAAAAGATTTGTCATGGGTCCTGAGATCCTCCTAAGGTTCTACAGCTGCAATATCGAGAGCATCCTGACTGGTTGCATCACTGCCTGGTACGGCAATTGCTCGGCCTCCGACCGCAAGGCACTACAGAGGGTAGTACGTACGGCCCAGTACATCACTGGGGCTAAGCTGCCTGCCATCCAGGACCTCTACACCAGGCAGTGTCAGAGGAAAGCCCTAAAAATTGTCAAAGACCCCAGCCACCCCAGTCATAGACTGTTCTCTCTACTACCGCATGGCAAGCGGTACCGGAGTGCCAAGTCTAGGACAAAAAGGCTTCTCAACAGTTTTTACCCCCAAGCTATAAGACTCCTGAACAGGTAATCAAATGGCTACCCGGACAATCTGCATTGTGTGCCCCGCCCCAACCCCTCTTTTTACACTGCTGCTACTCTCTGTTTATCATATATGCATAGTCACTTTAACTATACATTCATGTACATACTACCTCAAATGGCCCGACCAACCAGTGTTCCCGCACATTGGCTAACCGGGCTATCTGCATTGTGCCCTGCCACCCATCATCCACCAACCCTTCTTTTACGCTACTGCTACTCTCTGTTCATCATATATGCATGGTCACTTTAACCATATCTACATGTACATACTACCTCAATCAGCCCGATTAACCGGTGTCTGTATGTAGCCTCGCTACTTTTATAGCCTCGCTACTGTATATAGCCTTGCTACTGTTATTTTTCACTGTCTTTTTACTGTTGTTTTTATTTCTTTATTTACCTATTGTTCACCTAATACCTTTTTTGCACTATTGGTTAGAGCCTGTAAGTAAGCATTTCACTGTAAGGTCTACCTGTTGTATTCAGCGCACGTGACAAATAAACTTTGATTTGATTTGATCCTAACTGACCTAAAACAGGGAATTTTTACCAGGATTAAATGTCAGGAATTGTGAAAAACTGAGTTTAAATGTATTTGGCTAAGGTGTACGTAAACTTCCGACTTCAACTGTATATAGGGAGAGGGAAAGAAAAGTGATATTTGACAGTATGTGTGTGTCTCACTTTGTTGAGGGCCTCCTGTTGGCCAAACAGAGCATGGTAGCGACGGTATTTCCCCTGGCAGTACTTAGCAGAGACAAAGCGCTGGCGCTTCTCACTATCACTTGATGGGTGGAGCGCCTCGCTTGGTGGCATGTTAGCTGCCCAGAACAGGTTTACCCTGTTGTTACCTAACAGGAACACCTGGTGAACAGGGAGTGGCATTAGAACCTTGATCTGAAAGATATATTCCTTTATTGACAGTGTGAGCTATGAGAGAGTTCTTCTTTTCAAAGAAAAACATGTAAATTAGTGCAAATATACAAAAAGAGGAACCATAGTGTGAGGAACATAAACAGAGGAAGACCACATATGGGTGGTGAGGAGGAGGTTCCTAATAGAATACTCATTAGAAACCTACCTGAATAAGGTTATCAGTCCACACCTTTTCATCCATTCTCAGACTGCGAACTTTGGACACACTCTGGCCCAGACCCCTGTGCACGCCTAAACCACAGAGAGATGTCAGAATTTGATTTCAATGTCCTCTCCCAGGCACTGTTATCCAATGGAAATGTATGTGCACTGTACCAATGTGGTACAACTTATTGACCTGAAATATTTGTTTATCAAATTATATTTTATGTGTCACATGCGCTGAATACAACGGGTGCAGACTTCACTGTGATAGGCTTGCTTTCGATCTCTTCTCAACGATGCAGTTAAAAAATTAAAATAGTAACACAAGAGGAATAAAATACACAAGGATGGAGCTATATACAGAGAGTACCAGATCAATGTGCAGAAGTACAAGGTATTTGAGGTAGATATGTACATTAAGGCAGGGTAAAGTGACTAAGCAGCAGGATATATAATAATAAGAGTAAAATAAAGAACAGAGTAGCAGCAGGATATAATTAGCGTAGAAGTGTGTGTGTGTGTGTGTGTGTGTGTGCGAGCGTGTATGCGTATGTGAGTTGGAATATGGAATATATTGGAATATGTTCCGCATCGCGTCCAACAACAATATTGACGAATATGCTGATTCGGTGAGCGAGTTCATTAGGAAGTGCATTGACGATGTCGTACCCGCAGCAACGATAAAAAACATTCCCAACCAGAAACCGTGGATTGACGGCAGCATTCGCGGAAACTGAAAGCGCGAACCACTGCTTTTAACCAGGCAAGGTGACCGGAAGCATGACCGAATACAAACAGTGTAGCTATCTCTCCGCAAGGCAATCAAACAGGCTAAGTCCAGTACAGAGACAAAATCGAGTCGCAATTCAACAGCTCAGACACAAGAGGTATGTGGCAGGGTCTACAGTCAATCACGGATTACAAAAAGAAAACCAGCCCCGTCGCGGACCAGATGTCTTGCTCCCAGACAGGCTAAACAACTTTTTTGCCCGCTTTGAGACAATACAGTGCCACTGACACGGCCCCCTCCAAAACCTGCGGCTCTCCTTCACTGCAGCCGAGGTGGAGTAAAACATTTAAACGTGTTAACCTCGCAAGGCTGCAGGCCCAGACGGCATTCCCAGCCGCGTCCTCAGAGCATGCGCAGACCAGCTGGCTGGTCATATTCAATCAATCCTTATCCCAGTCTGCTGTTCCCACATGCTTCAAGAGGGCCACCATTGTTCCTGTTCCCAAGAAAGCTAAGGTAACTGAGCTAAACGACTACCGCCCGTAGCACTCACTTCCGTCATCATGAAGTGCTTTGAGAGACTAGTCAAGGACCATATCACCTCCACCCTACGCGACACCCTAGACCCACTCCAATTTGCTTACCGACCCAATAGGTCCACAGACGACGCAATCGCAACCACACTGCACACTGCCCTAACCCATCTGGACAAGAGGAATACCCATGTGAGAATGCTGTTCATCGATTACAGCTCAGCATTTAACACCATAGTACCCTCCAAACTCGTCATCAAGCTCGAGACCCTGGGTCTCGACCCCGCCCTGTGCAACTGGGTCCTGGACTTCCTGACGGGCCGCCCCAGGTGGTGGAGTAGGTAACAACATCTCCACCCCGCTGATCCTCAACACTGGGGCCCACAAGGGTGCGTTCTGAGCCCTCTCCTGTACTCCCTGTTCACCCACGACTGTCGTGCCATGCACGCGCTCCAACTCAATCATCAAGTTTGCGGATGACACTACAGTGGTAGGCTTGATTACCAACAACGACGAGACGGCCTACAGGGAGGAGGTGAGGGCCCTCGGAGTGTGGTGTCAGGAAAATAACCTCACACTCACACTCAACGTCAACAAAAACAAAGGAGATGATTGTGGACTTCAGGAAACAGCAGAGGGAGCACCCCCCTATCCACATCGACGGGTCAGTAGTGGAGAAGGTGGAAAGTTTTTAAGTTCCTCGGTGTACACATCACGGACAAACTGAATTGGTCCACCCACACAGACAGCGTTGTGAAGAAGGCGCAGCCGCCTCTTCAACCTCAGAGGCTGAAGAAATTCGGCTTGTCACCAAAAGCACTCACAAACTTCTACAGATGCACAATCGAGAGCATCCTGTCGGGCTGTATCACCGCCTGGTACGGCAACTGCTCCGCCCACAACCGTAAGGCTCTCCAGAGGGTAGTGAGGTCTGCAGAACGCATCACCAGGGCAAACTACCTGCCCTCCAGGACACCTACACCACCCGATGTCACAGGAAGCCATAAAGATCATCCAGGACAACAACCACCCAAGCCACTGCCTGTTCACCCCGCTATCATCCAGAAGGCGAGGTCAGTACAGGTGCATCAAAGCAGGGACCGAGAGACTGAAAAACAGCTTCTATCTCAAGGCCATCAGACTGTTAAACAGCCACCACTAACATTTAGCGGCCGCTGCCAACATACTGACTCAACTCAGCCACTTTAAAAATGGGAATTGATGGAAATTATTTAAAAATGTACCACTAGCCACTTTAAACAATGCCACTTAATATAATGTTTACATACCCTACATTACCCATCTCATATGTATATACTGTACTCTATATCATCTACTGCATCTTGCCATCTTTATGTAATACATGTACCACTAGCCACTTTAAACTATGCCACTTTATGTTTACATACCCTACAGTACTCATCTCATATGTATATACCGTACTCTATACCATCTACTGCATCTGCCATGCCGTTCTGTACCACCACTCATTCATATATCTTTATGTACATATTCTTTATCCCTTTACACTTGTGTGTGTGTGTAAGGTAGTAGTTGTGGAATTGTTAGGTTAGATTACTTGTTGGTTATTACTGCATTGTCGGAACTAGAAGCACAAGCATTTCGCTACACTCGCATTAACATCTGCTAACCATGTGTATGTGACTAATAAAATTTGATTTGATTTGATTTGATGTGTGTTTGTGTTATGTCGGTATGCGTGTGTGTGAAGGTAGTGTATGTGGATGTGTGTGTAATCTGATCACTATAGAAACTGATCAATGCTCTTGACCATTCACTCTCTGAGTTTGGACTGCCATCTAGGCAAGGTTCTTCCGTACCTGCACAGCACTTGCAAAGGACCACACAGAGGTTGACAGATGCCCAGTCTGGATGGGGGGCGCCACAGTCTGCACAGCGCTGGTTGGCCTCCACAGCCCAGATCTTCTGGGCCACCACATCGCTGGACAGAGAGCGACTGACACAGTCCTGCAGGGCCTCCACCCACTGATCCCTCTGCTGCGCCGACTCGGCCAGGAAACTAACCAAACAGAACAGGGGTCACAGAGGGTCCACTGTGGGATGACATTAAACGTTCATAGGTCAGAGGTCAGTCTCACCTGAATGTTCTGTAGAAGGTGGTGAGGTTGAAGGACCGTTTGTCTGTGCTCTTCACAGTACCCACATTCATCTCAATGTAGGTGATGCCAACACCCTGGCTGTGCTCCTGATGACAGAGAACATCACAGGTTTTTAAGGATAACTGACTCCAAAGGACTTTCATGAACATTTTATTTTATTTATTTCAGGACAAATGCATGCACCATGGATACACACCTCAGCGTTCCCGTAGAGGAAGACCCTGTCTGCACAGATGACTACATAGACCTTGGAGCGCAGTCCATTCATCTCCAGGTATCCTTGTTTACTAATGAGAGAGACTCCACTATCACGCTGTCCACTAGTAAAACTGAAGTTCATAAGGGACATCTCCATGCTGCTACGACGCTGCTGAATAGTTTCTTTCAGTACTGACACCCATTCCTCCCTGACAGCTGAAAAAACACACGCACACGCACACGCACACACACACATAGATTGCACACACAAAGTATTAATATTTCCTCATTGTGATCATTGTTATTTTAGGCTGAACACTTACTGTTGTTTTCAGCACGGAACAAGAAAGTCCTGTTCCTTGTCACCACCTCAAACTTCTGCTCTCCAACGTTAAGCACTTCAGTGACAGACAGTATGGCTATGATCCGCTTTGAGTAGACCTCCTGAGGAAAAGGGAGAGAAGGAGTGAGAAGGGGAGGGTCTAATAAGTAAGGTATTTCACAGTATACCCTCTGATCTGTGACACTATGTGTGGGTCTATGGAAGACGTCTGAACCTTCTCATTTTGAAAGTATCGCAGGTATTTTGCATCCAACATCACCCAACGCTTCTGGAAAATAAGGCTCCTGCAGATAAAACAGAGATTATTTACTCTCTAATGCATGCACACACACACATGCATGAACAAACACACAAATGCATGCATGCATGTGCACACACGCATGCACGCACACACCTCTCTCTCTTACCCCTGAGGTGGGGTCTTGTCCAGCCAGCCCATCTTGATAACAGGAGTGTGGTGAAGATCAGAGTCTCCGAGGTCGTTTGATCGTGACAGTGTGCAGGCAAGATCGATACTATCTTCATCAACCGATGATGTTCTCCTGAGAACAGAGATACACACAAAAGTAGCAAGGAAATCACCTTATCTCATCATGTTTTCTCCAGTTTCTAGTCAATTATAATATAACCAAAACATGCAATCAAAGGAATCACACACAACTCACATGCAAAACAGTTAAAAAGAAACACACCTGCTTGCTTCAATGTCCTCACACTCAACCTCCTCCACACTAAACTGACTGCGGAAGCAGTTCTGCATGGCTCGCAATGAATCGTCCTATGGTGCAGAATACAAAATGCTAACAATGTATCAAAATGTCATCTTTTATACTTCAATGACTTGTGTACAAAAATAACTATGGCATGTGTACAATCACTAACAGAAACACCCATCAGTCAGTCACTCTAAACATCTGTAATCCCACAAAATAAGAGACAAATGTAGTACCTAAACATCCACACATACAGATGCATAACGTACCTGGTCTGCCATGACATCTGAGACGAATAACTGAAGCCAAAGGATTACAGTAAGTAAATAGTTTCTCTGTTATGTCGAGAAATGTACAGCTACGTCACATGTTCCAATGAAAAACCACACAATCCAGCAGAGAGTCAGACCTCACAACTGATAGAGTACCTCATTCATGTTTTCTCAGAGTCTCAGATTAGTTCACATAGGTAAACTGACAGGGTTTGAGTAATAAATGGGCACTGTCATCTGGCCACCTGCTTGGGAGGGCGAGCCCCATCCCTCTGACAATGTTCCTCTTATCACAGCAGGTATATACAGGAAGTGGGCTTAGTAAACTGCTGTCAGAGAGACTGATGTTCCTCATGAAACTGCAATCACCCTGAACAAACTAGCTGACATTTACAGCAGCTTCTCTAATGGCACAAGGCCACAGGCATATGAGTAAGGTATGATCATTTACATATTTACATATTCAGGCTGACCTGTACTGTATGTTCTGTATATTCTACAGTATATTATAAGGAAAATTACTCATTGTAATTTTATGAAAAATAACACTCTTGTTAGAATAAATCTATTGATAAAAGTACATTTTCAACAGATAATCTCAGATATATCATAGAAGCAGATCAGAGAACACAGCAGACAGGTAAAGCATAGCAGCGAGAGACAATACCTGTAGGAATTGGGCTCTTGTAACTGTGCTGAGCTGCTACCTTAGGAAAGAAGATCTTGTAGACGCAGTGAAAGATATGCTCAGTAAAATCAATATACTGGATTGACAATATATCTCTGAAAAAGTATTTTGCCTTCGCAATAGTGAAGTTTACACTCACCAACCTTAATAGTCTTCTTTCCCTCTTCTCTGGTGAGAGACAGATGTGAGAACATTCTTCTCTAGAGAGAGAGAGAGAGAGAGAGAGGAGAGAGAGAGAGAGATCATTGCCCAATAGAGGGTCCCACAAAGTATAATATGAGCCAGAGCATAGAGTCTATGTCCAGACTCAGAGATGGCAGCCTTTGTGTAGCCTTTGTGATCAGAATGCTTGAAATAAATATTGATGGTATCACAAATAAATATCACAAATAAGATTATTCTGTGCCCTGTCACGCAATAAAGTTATGTTTTAGTATGTAACACTAGGAAAGATGTGACCAGATGTTCAAAAGTCAAATCATCGTGTTTACCGGTAAACATTTGGCTAGATTAGCCAGCTAATAGTGGAAGTAAACAAACCATATAGTACATATATGGGAAGTACACTGATGTTACCTGAGAGGCGGACATTAACCAGGTTACCATCAAAATTGTTATTACTGTAAAGTACATGTTACAACAGGCCTGATTTGTCAGTACATTTCCAAACGTTGACTAAACAAAATATGCTAGAAAAGGTGGGATTTTTTCCTGCGCTCTAAAAATGAGGGGTTCTTCAAAGAACCTTAGGGTTCTTGGCACTGAAAATGGCCCCTAATTCTAAGAACCCCATAAGAGGTGGGGTTCATCGAGAAACCTCCTTAATTGGTGGGGGTTCTTGCAGGAACCTAACTGCCCAACTGAAACATTTGGATTTGAAAGGGCAGCAGGTGCAGTCACTTAACTGAAAAATGTAATGATCTCATCAATTTAAGTTAAGGTTTGTCCCTTGTATATTTTAAATTGATATTGTTTTATGATGATACCATTTATCTTTTCATATTTGTGCAAATCTTTCTGAAACAGAAAATGGACACAATTCAATGGATATGAAATCAACAAAGAGGTAGAATGTGGTAGCTATAAGAATATGTTGAAAGCTAGCTGTGTCGGGTGCACTGCAACATACAGTGGGGGAAACAAGTATTTGATACACTGCCGATTTTGCAGGTATCCTACTTACAAAGCAATGTAGAGGTCTGTAATTTATCATAGTACACTTCAACTGTGAGAGACGGAATCTAAAACACAAAAATACAGAAAATCACATTGTATGATTTTTAAGTAATTAATTTGCATTTTATTGCATGACATAAGTATTTGATACATCAGAAAAGCATAACTTAATATTGGTACAGAAACCTTTGTTTGCAATTACAGAGATCATACGTTTCCTGTAGTTCTTGACCAGGTTTGCACACACTGCAGCAGGAATTTTGGCCCACTCCTCCATACAGACCTTCTCCAGATCCTTCAGGTTTCGGGGCTGTCGCTGGGCAATACGGACTTTCAGCTCCTCCAAAGATTTCTATTGGGTTCAGGTCTGGAGACTGGCTAGGCCACTCCAGGACCTTGAGATGCTTCTTACGGAGCCACTCCTTAGTTGCCCTGGCTGTGTGTTTCGGGTCGTTGTCATGCTGGAAGACCCAGCCACGACCCATCTTCAATGCTCTTACTGAGGAAGGAGGTTGTTGGCCAAGATCTCGCGATCCATGGCCCCATCCATCCTCCCCTCAATACGGTGCAGTCGTCCTGTCCCTTTGCAGAAAAGCATCCCCAAAGAATGATGTTTCCACCTCCATGCTTCACGGTTGGATGGTGTTCTTGGGGTTGTACTCATCCTTCTTCTTCTCCAAACACGGCGAGTGGAGTTTAGACCAAAAAGCTCTATTTTTGTCTCATCAGACCACATGACCTTCTCCCATTCCTCCTCTGGATCATCCAAATGGTCATTGGCAAACTTCAGACGGGCCTGGACATGCGCTGGCTTGAGCAGGGGGACCTTGCGTGTGCTGCAGGATTTTAATCCATGACGGCGTAGTGTGGTACTAATGTTTTCTTTGAGACTGTGGTCCCAGCTCTCTTCAGGTCATGACCAGGTCCTGCCGTGTAGTTCTGGGCTGATCCCTCACCTTCCCCATGATCATTGATGCCCCACGAGGTGAGATCTTGCATGGAGCCCCAGACCGAGGGTGATTGACCGTCATCTTCAACTTCTTCCATTTTCTAATAATTGCGCCAACAGTTGTTGCCTTCTCACCAAGCTGCTTGCCCTATGTCTGTAGCCCATCCCGCCTTGTTCAGGTCTTCCAATTTTATCCCTGATGTCCTTACACAGCTCTCTGGTCTTGGCCATTGTGGAGAGGTTGGAGTCTGTTTGATTGAGTGTGTGGACAGGTGTCTTTTATACAGGTAACGAGTTCAAACAGGTGCAGTTAATACAGGTAATGAAGTGGAGAACAGGAGGGCTTCTTAAAGAAAAACGAACAGGTCTGTGAGAGCCGGAATTCTTACTGGTGGTAGGTTGATCAAATACTTATGTCATGCAATAAAATGCAAATTAATTACTTAAAAATCATACAATGTGATTTTCTGGATTTTTGTTTTAGATTCCGTCTCTCACAGTTGAAGTGTACCTATGATAAAAAGTACAGACCTCTACATGCTTTGTAAGTAGGAAAACCTGCAAAATCGGCAGTGTATCAAATACTTGTTCTCCCCACTGTAACTGAACTGGAGGCATACAATATGGTATGTCAATATGCATTGGTGTGTTATGCTGATCACATGTACCTTCCTCCTCCCTTACCTCTTCAATTAATATTCCATAGGCCTCTACATTATGGACAAGGTACTGTATGTGTATGAAAACCATTATCAAAACCATTTTTCCCCCCATTCACATTCACCTCAAATACCAAGGTATGAATTCTGTCGTGTGCATGTTTTGTTAATCATCTGTATAATTATATTTCAAATCAAATCAAAGTTTATTTGTCACGTGCGCTGAATACAACAGATGTAGACCTTACAGTGAAATGCTTGCTTACAGGCTCTAACCAATAGTGCAAAAAAGGTATTAGGTGAACAATAGGTAAGTAAAGAAATAAAACAACAGTAAAAAGACAGGCTATATACAGTAGCGAGGCTATATAAGTAGCGAGGCTACATACAGACACTGGTTAGTCAGGCTGATTGAGGTAGTATGTACATGTAGATATGGTTAAAGTGACCATGCATATATGATGWACAGAGAGTAGCAGTAGCGCAAAAGAGGGGTTGGCGGGTGGGACACAATGCAGATAGCCCGGTTAGCCAATGTGCGGGAACACTGGTTGGTCGGCCCAATTGAGGTAGTATGTACATGAATGTATAGTTAAAGTGACAATGCATATATGATAAACAGAGAGTAGCAGCAGCGTAAAAAGAGGGGTTGGGGGGGCACACAATGCAAATTGTCCGGGTAGCCATTTGATTACCTGTTCAGGAGTCTTATGGCTTGGGGGTAAAAACTGTTGAGAAGCCTTTTTGTCCTAGACTTGGCACTCCGGTACCGCTTGCCATGAGGTAGTAGAGAGAACAGTCTATGACTGGGGTGGCTGGGGTCTTTGACAATTTTTAGGGCTTTCCTCTGACACCGCCTGGTGTAGAGGTCCTGGATGGCAGGCAGGTTAGCCCAAGTGATGTACTGGGCTGTACGTACTACCCTCTGTAGTGCCTTGCAGTCAGAGGCCGAGCAATTGCCGTACCAGGAAGTGATGCAACCAGTCAGGATGCTCTCGATGTTGCAGCTGTAGAACCTTAGGAGGATCTCAGGACCCATGACAAATCTTTTTAGTTTCCTGAGGCTTTGTCGTGCCCTCTTCACGACTGTCTTGGTGTGCTTGGATCATTCTAGTTTGTTGTTGATGTGGACACCAAGGAACTTGACGCTCTCAACATGCTCCACTACAGCCCCGTCGATGAGCATGGGGGCGTGCTCGGTCCTCCTTTTCCTGTAGTCCACAATCATCTCCTTAGTCTTGGTTACGTTGAGGGATAGGTTGTTATTCTGGCACCACCCGGCCAGGTCTCTGACTTCCTCCCTATAGGCTGTCTCGTCGTTGTCGGTGATCAGGCCTCCCATTTTTGGAGGATTCCCAGACTTCACCCTCCCTACACCTCTGATGAATATAACAGGAAACCTGTTTGATCACCATGCACTGCAAAATCATTCTGGCTATGGATACGGAGAACATCAACATCAACACACCAAAGGATATACCCATTGGACATGGGGCTCTGCTGGGAGTTTACCTCATTTAGATTGTATTCAGATATTGTGTTATTGTTGTTATTGTTATGTGCATTATTCATTATAATAATAATAGGGAAGGGGGGGGGTTGTTCAAAAATTAACCCCAAAAGGTTCTTCAAAAGGTTCTTCAATGATCCATTAAAAGGGGTTATTTGAAGAACCAGTTCAAATGGTTCTTCGAATAATTTATAGTTCCCCCACAGTTTCAATTTGAAGGATACACCAGGAACCTTTTCTTTTTAGAGTGTGTCTGTAAAATTAACTATTTGATAAATGGCAGTGGGAACACCTTAATTTGCAAATATTTATAAAATAACCGATCATAGCGAAGTAAATTTGGGAGTCACGTGATATGTTGTGTGGTCTTCCCACAGAGACTCGGGAAAACATGCAGTTTATTAGGCAACAGATTCGATACAAAGTGATTTTCGCAACAGGTTAGGAGAGCATTTTTGCTAACCCTAACCTCGTTAGTCACCGCCTTTCAAAGTATGTTGCATTATGGGGATAAAATGTTCCGACTTGCGTCTACATGTCGACTGCATGAACCTTACAAAAATCATGTGATCAAAGGACACTGGAGTTTGGAATGCAGTCGACTGCAAGTTTCTGCAGTTGCTCTTCACCAACTTCATCCTGCAGCCCTCGCCTGCATTGTAGGATGCTCTATTGTCAACCAATCATTGTGTTTTTGTTTGACCCACAAAATGTGACTGAAACAGAAACCAACGGTGCTGCAATTCATGTACACAGTGGAAATGTACAAATTAATGAATGTTATATTTGAGGTGCTCTCTCCCAACAATTGATTGTACAATGTACACACATATATTTCCTATTTGTGATTGTGTGAGACATGTTTATTCCGACATTATAAAGCAAAACTTATAAACAATGGCAACACTGCCATGTTGCACTGCACTAAGCCTTGCTGTTGGAAAACCACATCAGTGTCCAACTTTCGGCTGTCGCAGATGCACCTCCCCGACTTTCGTCTACAGTTGGTTACTCAAAAGAGACCCATTTTTATGGAAACACGTTAGCCTGGGCAGCCTCTAGTGGGCGCAATGGATCTCCACTATCGTCTGGGATTAATATGCCCAGCTGGTAATTCACTCGTGTCCCCCGGGAAAACCGGTTCGTACTTAAAACATTCTTCATTCCGGCTGCAAAGGCTTCAATTTTCTCCTTAACTCGATTTAATGGCGAGAAGGAATGGGAAAAAATACGGGACGAGACCCGTAATAACAAATGCACAATAACACGTAGCACGAAAGCCGATACAACAGAGCACAGGTACTCACAAGACCAACGGACATGGGACAACAATCGACAAGGACAATGGGGAACAGAGGGCACATATATACACATACTAATCAGGGGGAATGGGAACCAGGTGTGCGTAATGAGACAAGACAGTCCGGGGTTGTTGGTAATGAATCCAGTTCAGTGACGAGAGACTGGGACGTGTAGCAGCTCTGTGCAAAGGAAAGAAAACGTGTGGAGGGGCAATAGTCTAATAAAAAGCATGAGCTGGCGCACACCCAGAGAAAATGATTTAGTGTAGAGGTGCTGACTAACTGTAAGCTATAAAAATAAATAGAGTCACACATGAATATGACTGTGGGAACAATGTCAAGGTTAAATGTTGTAATTGTGGGGGGACACAGTGCAGCATTTGGTGGATGCCAGGTGCAGAAAGAAGCTAGAGAGGCCCAAAGATATAAAATCACTCATAATGTCTCTTATGCAGAGGCTGCAAGGCAGATTGGTGGAACTATTAGGCAGAATGATGGAAATAATAGGGTTACTCCTGGAATAGCTGGACCTACTGTAGGAAATGTCTAGACACAGATACGAGACCTGTTCAGAAATCTTGCTCTCACAAATGTGTTGTTTCAAAGGACACCTTAATAGTTCATCAGATTGACTTTATAGCCTTCATTGAAAAGATGATCAACCTGACTGTGTTTGTGGAAAGAACAACTGCCAGGTTGAAGATCATTGTAGAAGTTTTTAGGAGTAACATATGTTACTGTCGCCATGATTGTTGATATGTTGACTCCTAATAATACTAATGATGGAATGTCTCAGTATGATGATAATTAGAGTTATGTTTTTTGTTATCGTTCAGTGGAATGCCTGAGGCTTATTGCTAACGGTCAGGAGTTTAAGAAATGTGTAATAGATTGAGATCAAACCTGATGTGATATATGTTCAAGAAACATGGCTTAGACCACATCTTGATTGTATTATTCCTGGTTATTGCTCAATCAGATCTGATAGATCAATTGGACAGAGTGTTGGGTGTGCTACGTTCATAAGGGAAGGTCTTGTATATCGTAATATACCTGGAAATCTACAGTGCAGGTAGTAATATTGTATTTGATTTGATTAAGTTAGAGGTGAAAGAAATGCACACCTATTTAGCGAGGTGCTGGCTAGCGGAGTGGACCACTTAAAAAAATTAAGGAGAGCCGCACACTCTAAGAGCTCAGATGCAAAAATATTTATGTCCAACGTTTCGACAGACAAGCTGTCTTCATCAGGGTATAATGACAAACACTGCAGGATGACTCATTTATATAGTGTCAAAAGACACACAGGTGTCTGTAATCAGGCCGGGTGTGGCCTGATATCATTGGTTAATTCTCATATATTAAAATAACATACAAAAAACATAAATGGATAGCGTATGATCATAGATACAATTTGGCTACATAAGCCTACAAACATTTACATGAGCAAAATCACAGTAATCACAAGAATGGCTTCAGATCAAAGTCTACGGTGAGACCGAAGGGAGCAAGGGTCTTTAAGTTGAAGATCCAGGCAGCCTCTCGTTTTAGCAATAAATTGTCGAGGTCACCCCCTCTCCTAGGGAGGGTGACATGTTCGATGCCAATATAACGTAGAGACGAAATCGAGTGGTTTTCTTCCAAAAAGTGGGCCGCAACTGGGTAAGTTGAGTTTTTGCACCTAATGGTGCTACAATGCTCCAAGATTCGTACTTTTAATTTGCGCTTTGTTTTACCCACATAATTTTTACCACAAGGACAAATTATAAAATAAATAACTGCCTTAGTGGAGCACGTGATAACACCTTTGATTGGGATTTGTTTCTCTGTTTGGGGGTATTTGATGGATCTACATTTACAAGTGCCATTGCATTGAGCACAGCCATTACACTTGTAGTTTCCATCCAGTAGGGGCGCAAATACGTTGCGCAGGGATATCTTGGGGTGGTAAATCAGAGTTACCAGTTGATCTCTGAGGTTTCTGCCCCGCGAGAATACGACCAAGGGAATGTCCGAAAACACATTACCGAGACCATCATCAGATCTTAGAATGTGCCAATGTTTGAACGATTCCGTTAATGTTCAGAGCACTTTGACTAGCGGGTAGTTAGAATGCAAGAATGCTTATTATTGCGAGACTGACCTTGAAAAAGGTCATATTGTAACGGCTTTCGTTGGTGGAAGGAGAGGAGGACCAAAATGCAGCGTGGTACGTATCCCCCCTCCCCCCAAAGGTGCGGACTCCGGCCGCAAAACATGAACCTATAGGGGAGGGTCTGGGTGGGCATTTACTCCACCATAGTCTCAGCCCACTTATGTGGCACCTTAGGAGTGGCGACCCTCGCCACCGACCCCGGATTGGAGACCCTAGTAGAGGGCAGCACTGGACTGAGGGGCGCCTCTGGACTGAGGGGCGCCTCTGGACTGAGGGGCGGCTCTGGCAGCTCCGGACTGGTGGGCGGCTCTGGCTTGGGGAGAGAACCTGAAGGGAGGAGACGGAGAGACAGCCTGGTGCGTGGGGCTGCCACAGGACCCACCAGGCTGGGGAGACCTACAGTAGCCCTGGTGCTTGGAGGCGGCACCGGAAGGACCGGGCTGTGGGGGAGCACTGGAGCTCTGGTGCGCAGCCTTGGCACCACTTCTCCAGGCTGGATGACTACTTTAGCCCGGACCCTCCAGAGTGCAGGCACAGATTGAACCGGGCTGTGGGTGAGCACTGGAGATATGGTGCATACCACTCGCACCTCTCCCTTAGGCTCAATGGAAAATGAAAGGTGGATCGGCAATGGCTAGAAGACCGGTGACGTCGGCCGCCGAACGCCGCCCGAACAAGGAGAGGGACCGACTTCGGCGGAAGTCGTGACAATGTGGTACAAGAGTTGATGTTGTTAGAGGGGTTACATCCTGCCTGAACCTTACAATGGCTTCTAACTCTTTTGCATCTATGTGTGAATGTAATGTAATGAATGATTCTACAGTTGGAAGTGATCATTTCCTGATTTCGTGTACCATGAACTTTGATGTTGCTATTCCAGACAGGGTACCGTTCAGAAGATGGGGCTTTCATAAAGCAGACTGGGAAAAGTCTGGTGATCATTGCTCAAAGTCTGTTGGACAGTTGTCTATAGAAAGGCCGGTTGATGTATGTGCTGCCTCTGTGACCTCTCTGATTTTGAGTGCTGCGAATTTATATGTACCAGTGAGTGAAGTGGGTGAGAAAAGGAAGGTGGTTACTTGGTGGACTGAAGAGTGCACTGCGGCTATGCGAGAAAGAAATAGGGCTTGCATAGGAACCTGACTCCTGAGAATCTACTTGATTTCCAAAGGAACAGAGCTTTAGTATGTAAAGTCATTAACCTTTCTAGGACACGCGTTCTGCGCTGAAAAGGCAGCGCGCGAAATTAAAAAATATTTCTTAGAAATATTTAACTTTCACACATTAACAAGTCCAATACAGCAAATGAAAGATAAACATCTTGTTAATCTACCCATCGTGTCCGATTTTTTAAATGTTTTACAGCGAAAACACAACATATATTTATGTTAGCTCACCACCAAATCCAAAAAACACAGCCATTTTTCCCAGCAAAGATAGCTTTCACAAAACCCACAAATAGAGATAAAAATTAATCACTAACCTTTGAACATCTTCATCAGATGACACTCATATGACATCATGTTACAAATACTTTATGTTTTGTCTCGATATGTGCATATTTATATCCACAAATCTCGGTTTACATTGGCGCCATGTTCAGAAATGCCTTCCAAAATATCCGGAGTAATTACAGAGAGCCATGTCAAATAACAGAAATACTCATCATAAACTTTGATGAAAGATACATGTTTTACATATAATTTAAAGATACACTGGTTCTTAATGCAACCGCTGTGTCAGATTTTTTAAAACTTTTGTAAAAAGCACACCATTCAATAATCTGAGACGGCGCTCAGATAGAAACAAACTTTCTCCGCCATGTTGGAACGTCAACGAAATACAAAATTACATCATAAATATTCCCTTACCTTTGATGATCTTTCATCAGAATGCAGTGCCAGGAATCCTAGTTCCACAATAAATAGTTGTTTTGTTCGATAATGTCCATTACTTATGTCGAATTAGCAACTTTAGCTAGCATGTGTAGTACACGTGTCCAAACACTTGCGCAAGTGAACGCAAACGTCGGACGAAAACTTCAAAAAGTTATATTACAAGTCGAATAAACTGGTCAAACTTAGTTGAGAATCAATCTTCAGGATGTTGTTATCATATATATCCAATAACGTCCCACCAGAGCATTTCTTCATGTCTGTAAAAGTAATGGCACACATTGACATCCCATGTCTAGCGTGCGTGACCAGGAACTGGCAATCTGCCAGACCAGTGACTCAAATAGCTCCCATCTGGCCCCACATCACACTAGAGGCTTCATTCCACGTTCGACTGACTGTTGACATCTAGTGGAAGGCGTATGAAGTGCAAACAGATCCATAAATTACAGGGATTTGAATAGGCGATGACTTTCACATCGACCCTTTTCAGAATTTTCACTTCGTGTTTGGAAGTTTGCCTGCCATATGAGTTCTGTTATACTCACAGACATAATTCAAACAGTTTTAGAAACTTCAGAGTGTTTTCTATCCAATAGTAATAATAATATGCATATATTATCATCTGGGACAGAGTAGGAGGCCGTTCAATTTGGGCACCAATTCATCCAAAAGTGAAAATGCTGCCCCCTATCCCTAAAAAGAGATATGTCTGTCAAGAGATATGCATTGAGACAGTTCTGCTCTACAATAGGCAGGGTTACTGAGCTGGGGGTTGTACTTTGTGGTCTATGTTGAAGAAAATGACTGGAAGAAGCAGGTCCACTCGAATTCCAGTTTTTCCTCGACTAACCTGTAGGTACCGGTACCCCCTGTATATAGTCTCGTTATTGTTATTTTATTGTTACTCTTTTATTTTCCTAACTCTTATCTTTTTTTAAACTGCAGTGTTGGTTAAGAGCTTGTAAGGAAGCATTTCACGGTAAGATCTACACCTGTTGTATTCGGCGCATGTGACAAATACATTTGATTTGATTTGGTTGTGGATCAAAAAATGTCCGTAACTGATAAAGAAAAAGATTACTTGTTGGGAAGACATTTGCTAGGGTGTATAGTGGGGTATGGTTACTTACCACTATATGTGGTTACTTTGGATTAAGTATATAAGCAACTCAGACTTTAAATGCTCATGTTAATGTGTATAAGAAAAGGGATACTGTTGACTCTTCTTTGGATGCTGTTTTTACCATACATGAGATGCGTTCAGCCTTAGTAGGCTGTGGATATACAGCCACAGGTCATGATCAGTTGTGCTTTGTAATGTTTTAAGCATCTACCAGATGAGGTCAGACATGTTCTCCTGGGATTACTTAATACGATTTGGAGTGAGGGTGTTATACCTTCTGATTGGAAACGTGCAGTAATATTTACTTTTGTCAAGCCTGGTAAGCACCCTTCATGTGCTMATAGTTGTAGACCAATAGGACTGACCTCTAACTTGTGTAAACTGTTGGAAAAGTTGATAGTCAATAGATTGTCATATTTCCTGGAAAGGTAGATCTACTTTGGTGCCATTAGTAAAGGTGAGCAATGAAGTTGAAAAAACTCTGGTCATGAAAGACGTTATGGCTACTGTCTTTTTCGACATTGAAAAGGCTTATGACACTATGTGGAGAGAAGGCCTACTGATTAAGATGGAAAGACTTGGTATTGGTGGGAGATTATATAACTGGGTTTTGGCCCTCTTATTTAATCACTCTTTTTGAGTTAAAATCGGATCCATTTTATCTGATGCCTATGGAGTTGACAATGGTATTCCTCAAGGCAGTGCTATCAGTCCTATTCTGTTTAATATTATGATTTGCAATGTGTTTTTGAATGTAGGTATGAGTATTGGGGCTTCCCTATATGCTGATGATGGAGTTTTGGAAGACAGGAAGGAATGTCTATCCTGATCAAATCTATTTGACAAGCTATAGTGGATGTTGAAAGATGGTTGATTGACTGGGGTTTTAAATTGTCAATGGCGAAGTCTTGTTGTATGTTCTTCTCGAAGAAGAAAGTTGCTGATAATATACAGTTGTTTCTGTATGGACAGCCTATGGGGAAGGTTTCTAAGTACAAATATTGGGGTATATGGTTCTATGAGCGATATACATGGAAAGATCATGTCAGAAATGTTGAAACAATGTATAAGAAGGTGAATCTTATGTGCTCTGTCTCTGGTTATGAATGGGATGCTGACAGACAATCGTTGATGGATATTTATAGAGCTCTGATCAGGACAACGATTGATTACGGATGCTTAGTTTTTGGAACAGTGGAGAACACTTGGCTTCAGAAGCTGGACAGAATCCAGTATATAGCTTTAAGGATATGTATTGGTGCATTTAAATCAGCATCTGTATGTGCTTCACAAGTGGAGGCAGGTGAGATGATGGGTTAGGTTGAACGGCTGTGGGGTTGATCATCCCACTGCTACTTTTCAAGATGACTGTTGGGAATATACTACTAGAAAACGCAGTGGTTTTGGTTGGTCAGTTGGAAAGCTTGCTGATGAGAGTGGTTTGAGGGAGTTGGAGGTTGTCCCTTCTGTGGTGATATGGGATGCTCCTCCGTGGTTACTTCCAGATCCTGTTGTTGATCTAACTTTGGTAGAGGAAAGGAAAGATTGGTCAGAATTCAATGATATAGGGAAACTGGTTTACAATTACATTGGTAGAAGTTGTTATTCTTTTTAACTCTTTTTCACAGATGGATCCAAGGACCCAGAGAGTGGACGCACAGGAGCGGGCATTTACGTTCCTGAATTTGATGTGCAGATATGTAGAAAACTAACAGATGAACTATCAGTATACTCAGTTGAACTGTTGGCGATAGTAGTTGCCCTCCACTGGGTGGAGGACATACAACCTGTTAGAATTATAGTATGCTCATATTCTCTGTCTGTATTAAATAGTTTATCAGCTAGTAAATCTAATAGGAGTGACATACTATTGGAGGTATTAATGCTTGTAGCGATGTGCGCGGAGAGTCGAGAAGCAAGTTTAGGGAGTGAGTGTTTTAATAAATAAATGAAACATAATACAAAACAAAAAACACGAACAACGCACAGACAGGAAACATAAAAAATGATACCTAGGGAAGGAACCAAAGGGAGTGACAACTATAGGGCAGGTAATCAAGGAAGTGATGGAGTCCAGGTGAGTGATGACACGCAGGTGCGTGTAACGATGGTGACAGGTGTGCGCCATAACGAGCAGCCTGGTGACCTAGAGGCCGGAGAGGGCGCACACGTGACAATGTTATTGTGAACAATTGAGAGAATGGGTGTAATTTTTAAATTCTGCCGGATCCCAGCACATTCGGGCGTGGAAGGGAAGGAAATTGTAGAACAATTAGCCAAAAGAGCTTTGAAACGAGATATAATTTATATTAACGTTCCACTGGGTAGAGGTGAGGCCAATTGTAAGATCAGAGCCATTTTGATAGATGTGTGGCAGAAGAGATGCCCTCCAAAAAAAGGTTGGTAGACCAAGATTCAAAGGTCAGATTAGGAAGGTGTTTGCTCGAATGCGCTTAGGACATTATACATTGAACTCGTCATTACATCTGGTTGGCATGCATGTGAATGGTTTGTGTCTGGAGTGTATTTTTTATTGACTTATTTCATCTTTATTTAACCAAGTAGGCTAGTTGAGAACAAGTTCTCATTTGCAACTGCGAAATGGCCAAGATAAAGCAAAGCAGTTCGACACATACAACAACACAGAGTTACACATGGAATAAACAAACATACAATCAATGATACAGTAGAAAAATCTATATACAGCATGTGCAAATGAGGGAGGTAAGGCAATAAATAGGCCATGGTGGCAAAGTAATTACAATATAGCAATTAAACACTGGAATGGTAGGATGTGCAGAAGATGAACGTGCAAGTTGAGATACTGGGGTGCAAAGGAACAAGATAAATAAATAAATACAGTATGGGGATGAGGTAGATTGGATGGGCTGTTTACAGATGAGCTATGTACAGATGCAGTGATCTGTGAGCTGCTCTGACAGCTGGCGCTTAAAGCTAGTGAGGGAGGTAAGGGTCTCCAGCTTCAGAGATTTTTGCAGTTCGTTCCAGTCATTGGCAGCAGAGAACTGGAAGGAGAGGCGGCCAAATGAATCAAAGAGAGAGATGAGTAGAGTGTTGGAGGCTATTTTTGTAAAATGGTATCGCCGAGTCGAGGATCAGTAGGATGGTCAGTTTTACGAGGGTATGTTTGGCAGCATGAGTGAAGGATGCTTTGTTGCGAAATAGGAAGCCGATTCTAGATTTAATTTTGGATTGGAGATGGTTTAATTTGAGTCTGGAAGGAGAGTTTACAGTCCTAACCCAGACACACTAGGTATTTGTATGTTGTCCACTTATTCTAAGTCGAAATGTCGAGAGTAGTGATGCTGGAACGGGTGGGCAGGTGCGGGCAGCGATCGGTTGAAGAGCATGCATTTAGTTTTTACTGTGATTTAAGAGCAGTTGGAGGCCACGGAAGGAGAGTTGTATGGCATTGAAGCTCTCTGGAGGTTAGTTAACACAGTGTCCAACGAAGGGCCAGATGTATAATAGAATGGGTGTCGTCTGCGT